>NW_020956120.1:375443-442357 GCF_003031625.1 Empidonax traillii
AAAAAAAAAAAACAGATAAAAGAATGAGACTTTCATGAAAATTAATTTGAAAGCAAGAGATTGATCTAAGAAGACTAGAAACACTGGGACTTGAAAGTGTGCAAGTGACTGACGGTGACTTGGTGAGTCCTACAAAATTAGTTGGTTTACAAAGGCAGAAGATAATGGACTTTCAAGAGACCAAAGAATTCTAAGATAACTGAAGCATATCTCCCAAAATTTCAGTCTATAAGACTATAAATTAATTCTGAAATATTATCCACAATTTTTCTCAATTTTTAAATATGCTATTTATTTATACATCTGATAAAGTCCACAATCTCCACATTATATGAGACACAATGGCAGAATTCCTGTATAAAGAGCTTCCAGGGGAAAACAGACATAAAGATAACTCATTGAACAAGTCAAAAGAACAGAAAAAAAAAAAGTCAAACATTCTTTCTGTAACACATTATCATAAGTTGATAACAGTAAAAGGTTTCAGAAGGCAAAAATGCTTTGTCAATATACATCTGATTACTTAATCAATGAATAACATTTGCAGATTTGACAGATAAGATTAACAATTACAAGGTCTATCATGCTGTAGAATTCAAGGTCATTAACTAAAGTATAAGACTTCATTGTGAAGAAATGTATTTCACTTTCTCCAGCTTTGGTCATTGTTGTAAGAAAACAAAAAAATCAGAAGTCAAGGTACCACCACCGTGTGTTAATACACTAATTCTTATTCTACCACGTAAAACTATTAAAAAAAATTACACTTATTTAGTTACAATGAGATTCCATCAACCCTTTTGTAACTGAAAAATCTCCACTAACTTGATTGTTTCTACTTGTTAGATGAGAAAGAATAGTAAAATATCATCCCAAGAGGTGATTGCATAAAAAAGTAAGAGTACAAGAAATTGAATTGAAAAATGTGAGTTGAAAATTAAGCACTTCTGCAGGCTTTTCTATAATGTTCTCTAACGATGACCTCTATAATTATCTCATCTATTTAATTACAGTCTTTGAAATTACCTGGAATTTTTAAACAAAGAATCTTAAGCAGAATAAAGAACTCACAATTTTAAAACGCAAGACTTGAAAAATGAAGAAGTCACCATCTGCAGATATGTTCCCTTAGACAAGTGTGCATTTAGAGATATCTAGGATCTGATGTTCAGGGTTGTTAGCTGAGCCCCTACTTTCCCATATGATGCCTGAGACTAATGGTTTTGAAAAATTTTACTGTGACTTGGTGCAAGCATTGTGTATTTGTCGAGACAAACTTATTCTGATCATCATGGGTTAAATTCTTGGCACTGGAAATATATGATAGCTGATAAAAATATCTCAGTACTTATACATTACAACATAAGAAATAAACTTAAACTCTCCCCCCATCAATTTTCTCTTACCTTGACATTGGTATCCCTGTTTTCCTATTACACCCCTGAAAAATAAAACAGTGCTTTAGAAAATGAAGAGCAAATATTTTTTAAAATTAATAGGTCTTTCTCCTCTCTTCACTGGACATGCACAAGTTTAAAGAACAGCTTCTCATAACCAATCATCTGATAACTGCATGCCTAGACTGCTATCAGTTCAAAGTAGGAATGACATTTCAGCAGCAAAGAGGTAACAGGTAGGTTGACAGGCCGTGAACAAAGTCAGAAGTGAAGACACATTTACTGTAGTGAAACACAGGTCAGGGAACACGGAAAGGGGATAAAATGGTAAATCGTCATCAAGCAGGTCTTTAAATAGACAGAAGATTGCATCTGCCAATATTACTGCTTGAAAACACCTTAGCTATCAAAAAGCCTAACACTTTTTAGAGCAACATAGTTGAGTTCATGCACAATTCACATTGTTTTACATCAAGAAAGACTGATTCATTACACACTTCTAAGAAATACTAATTATAGATCACATCAGACCTTATGTATAAATCAGTATCTCTAGATCACTTTGGAAAACATCAAGATTTTCTGAAAAACAACTGAAAACAATGTCTCCACCACTTTTCCCTATCTGAAAATTGCGTGTACTCAAAACTAATGTAAATAATTACTAAAAGGGAGTTCTTGATGTAAATTGTAATACTGAGCATCCAAATCCTCGGATCGTTAGAAGTCTAATATTCCCATATTCCATTAACTTCAGTAGGATGTTCACGAGTTTGACATTTCCTAGGAGGAAGATGATGTTACTTAAGCATCTAATTAAGAATTCTGTCATCTTCACAAAATGTGAAGATCTAATTTTATGTCTAAATCTGCACTTGGGCACCGACATAATACTAGACTGACTGTCTACCTAGAATTTTTAGCGTGCACTAGATAGGGAAATATAGAACTTTGTAGCTCAGAGGAGAAAGAACACAAATACAGTGAATTCTAACAATTGTGATGAACATTTAACAGTCTTCTATTATCACCTGGAAAACTGATGACAGCTTAATGTCCCAAGAAAGAAGAAAAGAACCACTACCCTCTGCCATTTTCACTTCAGCAAAACAGGAAGGTATGTTAGCTCCCCAAATCAAAGTTGCAAAGAAAGCAAAGTCAAAGCCGCTCCGTACCATATAAAATCTCTGCAGTGCGAACAGTATGTTGGTTGTCTAAGATAGGTGGCCATAAACTTGTGCCCATTAACCTGATGTACTCTGCGTCGCACCGCGCCCTGGCGCTTCCTGGGGCGCATGCGTTCCCGAAACACACGCTCTTCATTGTCTTTGGGTGCTGAAACAGAGGAAAAAACAGTAAGGGCTGGCTGTGTCACACACAGTGCAATGTGCAAGCTCAAATGCAATGCACAATTAGATACTCTCCAAAAATAAAAACAATCCTCTAACTAGCAGTGCAAGATAACTTTGTTACGTAGCAGGTAATTTTTTTTTTTTTCATTTTTGCAACGATCACTAAAGGGCAAAGGTTGCCATTGCTTAGTAGGTGGACTTCTATTTCTTCTAAACCTTTATCTGTAAATACATGCCAAGCTGGGAGTAAATCTACACTTTATCACTATTAAGCACTCTGACAACCTCTTAACAGTAATTACACAGTTAGATTCTTCAAACAGCTCACGCTTTCATCTCATTTGATCTCCAGGGAAAAAAAAAAGATCTCAACATTCCCTGGTCCCTGTACATTCAGAAAGTGCTGACACAAGTGCAAGAAACCTGAGTACAACTACATACTATCAAGCAGAACAAAAAATTCCATCCAGAACTGAGTAGTAGAATTCCTGATTAAGATCTGAACTTCAGGCTCTAATAATCCACTTTGATACTAATCCATGTCAAATGTTCCAGGGAAAGAAGTCGTTCCTCTCAACCAAGTCCAGTTCTAATTGTATATGAGATCTAATGGTAGAGGAAGTACAAAACGAAGTTGATATATCTCAGAATGGAAACACTTGGAAAAAATTCTTCAGAGTGCACTGGGTCTTTTCCCCTAAAGTTTTATTTTGAAAAGCACCATAGCATTCTGAATGCATTAAGCAAAAGCTGAGGATGAATTAGCAAGGAAGAATACTACACAGTTGTTAATGAAAGATTTTACAAACATTCCCTGAGCCACTCATGTCTTGGCAAAGTAGCACATCAGATTTGGAGGGCACCATATTCAGTCATCCATTGCCAACCGAATCTATGCACTCAATGCTTCAGTGCATATAACTCTTTGATCTGTAGTTAACACTTGTCATTCTTTGAATTTCAGCTACCGTGAATCACTATAATGGCCTAAAAATACCAACTTTGGTCTGTTGCAAGCTTTTCTGTGCATGGCTGAGCTGTCCAAGCAACAGAACAGTACTTAATAATAGCACATAGAAAATTCAGAGAACAACTCAATCTATAAAGGTTTCAAATTCTTTTACAAATACTGAAATAAATCCTATTTTTGAGGCTTGTAAAATTAAAAGGTATTGATTTAGGAATTTCTAGAATATGATCTTAAATTAAGCCAGTTAAGGATGGATTTCCTGGGAAAATACAGAGCACAGATGAACAAATCAAGATCAATGTCTTTCACTGCAGAGAAAGGGCTAAACCCCCTGACACCAGCAAATTCATTTATACACTAAAGAGCCTAAGCTCCAAACACATCTTACAAAAACTTCATACTCAGAGTGGGTTTTCACCCTAAGATTTTCACCTGTGGGATGGCCAGAATGGCATTACTTTTGTATTCTAAAGTGAACTCTCAGTAAATAAACCCTGACTCATACACAAAGTTACCCCTTTTATTTATGCTAAAGAACAATCAAAAAGCAAGGGTTCTACATTACCTGTAGATAAAGAGATAAGAAATACCAAATAGTTACCAATGATACTTATTTTTATGTTGTCAGTTATGTTTATTTTTAAATATTAAGCAAAACTCTGATGTTTAATAAATATCACAGCTCCTCAAGAGAAAGACTGCCTTCCTCAAAGAACACATTAACAAGTAGCTGGAAATCCTACCAAAGATTGACATGGTAAAGCTGTTGGATATCTTTTAAAAGCTATTATTATAGGAAATAATTCTGTATTAACTCAGAACTGTTCTTTTGGTTGTCATTCAGATTGTAGAATTTGCTAAAGTATGCACGGTCAGGATGTGAGAAAGTTAAAATCCAACTCTTCTGGAAAGGGTTCCCAAAAAGTTATCTGCTTATATGAAAGGAACACGATGTTCTGACAGTGCACAGTTCACTCTTGACATGATAATCAGTCTACAATACCATTTTTCTCCTTTTTTCATCCTAATTGCAATTCTTCACAGATAAAGCACCTGTAATCTCACAGAGTATGTAGAATCCTGATCTTGTTTTGGCTACATAAACACAGCATCATGACACTCAGGTTTTTTTGTTTGGTTGATTCGTTTGGTTTCTACCAACAGAGTCTTACAACTGATTTTACTGCATTACTTCCAGTTCTATATTTAATACTTTAATGACATTCCTTTTGTGTTTCTAATACTTACAGTTAAAAAAAAAAAAAAAAGTCACTCTCTGAAACGCACTGATCTGAAAACAGGTAAAAGCCATACATCTGAAATCATCATATTAAATGGCAGGTCTCAATTATCAATATCACTTCCACACAAAAAGTATCTCTTTGTATGTGAAGGACCCTTTAATAGTTCAGGGAAATGCAGTTTTCTTGGTCTTAGATAATGTTGGAGGCCTATTAGCCATTCCCCCAAAGGGAACAGCAGGCAGTCAGCCTGCTATTCCCCTTTCATCACTAAAGATTAGCACTTGGCCAAATCCCATGCCCTGTGTTCTCCTCTAGAGTCAAAATGCACAGATGAACTGCACGTTGAAGAGCAGTGACTCTGCCTCCACCGCACCTCTCATTACAGCCTGCAGAGATTCCCCAGCTCATCAGTTGGCAGTATTACTCATTTAAAAGTCTTGGAGTAGTACAGAATGATAGAATCATGGAATTAATACAATTGGAAAAGACCTCAAAGACCACTGAGTTCAACCATTAACTCAGCACTGCCAAGTCCACCACTAAACCACGGCTCTGAGTGCCATATCTACACGTCTTTTAAATATCTCTAGGGATGGTGACTCCACCACTTCCTTATGCAGCCTATTCTAATGCTTGACTACCCTTATTGTGAAGAAATTTTTCCAACCTAAACCTCCCCTGACACAACTTGATGTCATTTCCTCTTGTTCTACCACTTGTGATTTCGGAGATCAACCCCCATACCACTACAACCTCCTTTCAGGTGGTTGTAGGGAGCAGTAAGGTCTCCTCTCAGGTTCCTTTTCTCCAGGCTAAACAACCATCTGACATTACAGTGCATGACTGATCACAGGACAAATGGACATCAGCCTTTTATCACAGCAGAGCAAGTCACAGGAGAAATTAACTCACCATGAGTTTTACATTCAGTTAGCACTAAGTTCAGCACCCAAGAAAAGGTGTTCACTGTTACCCAAGAAAAGCACATAAACAAAGCTCTTCCAGAGCCCTCAAGTAAAACACCGCCATGTCTTGCACAATTTTAGACTGGATATTAGGAAACATTCTTTACTGAAAGAGCGGTTAGGCATTGGAACAGGCTGCCCAGGAAGTCGTTGAGTCACCACCTCTGAAAGTGTTCAAAAACGTGTGCGTATGGCACGTAAGGACATGGTTTAGTGCTGAACATGTCGGTGCCGGGTTAACAGTTGGACTTGATGATCTCAAAGGTCTTTTCCAACCTTAACAATTCTATGATTCATGCTGCTGTTGTGGGCCACAGGCATAGAACCAGGCAGTAACTGTCCCAGGTGACTCAGAAGCATATGATCACATCTGTGCTGGCTCATATCCAGGCTTGTGAACCACTTATTTCTAGCAGAACTAACAATAGTCTATATTTAAAATAAAATCCATTTATTCTATACTGTTCAGTATAGAATACACAGACACACACCAGACACACTCATTTAACTTTCTGAAGATGACTACTTAGAAAGGGAGCTACACTGCTCTCCCCAAACCTTTCTCATTGTTTATAAGCAGGAAAGTAAAGATTAGTAAATGCTACCAGAAAGCAGGGAGTACTTGGGAAAATCTCCAACATCCGTGTGATACCACCAACTAATGTTTTCAAAATATACTATAGAAAATATTAGCATTCCAAGCAAAATAAGCCTTATAAACATATTTTAAAGAGAAAAGGCCTTATAGTGGTATATAACAGATTCTAGAAAATACCATTAGGATACTGCACACTGTGCAGGGCATTTGTATTCTTAGCAGAGGAGTTAAAATTAAGTGGATTTGTCATAGTCTATAAGTGACTTTCAACACAAACAATTTCTTTTCAGTATTTTTACTAAATAGTCACAAAGGACTATCGTTACCTCAGTAAAGGCTGTTTCTTTATGTAATGTACATTCTGTTCCCTGTTTTGATTTTAAGTCCTTCTGTCCTCTATATTATTCAGTTTATCCATTTTAAATGCATTTATTTAATTTTCAGTAGATGGAGTAAGAAATTATGATAATTTCCAAGTGTTCATGGAGAATGCTGTCGACGCAGTACATTGAGTTTAGGCTTTATATGATGGTACTTGAAAACTGGAAAATTTAGAACTAATTTTGTCTCAAAACCATACCAAGTAATGCCACTACTTCTTTTCATTGCAGCCAAGTGTAACTCTTAGTTATTTGAAAAACAATAGTATATAATTGCTTTTATGCATTCATATGTACATACAAACATAATGCCTATAATTTCAAAGACTCAAAAGACTTGCAGGCTCAACTCCAGGCTCTAAGGAAAGTGTTATAAAAGTCAGAAGTATCTGGCATGAAAAACTGCAGAAAAACTCATAAATACTTGTAAAATGGAGGCTTAAATGAACTGTCTGGAACTACATTTAAAGCTGTTCATCATGCAGTATCCATTCAGCACAAATTGTAAGTCACAACTTAGAAGTTATGACTTAAAAGATAGGAAAGTGACACATAATGCTCAGTAAACCTCAAAGGAGGCAAGATGGGAAGAAAAAGACCTATGCACTAAAAAACAAAGGTTCAAACATGCCAGGTCTTGTTTTGTACTAATATGGTTTCAGCATAAATGAGAAGGGCTCAGTGTGGAGTACAAACTGGAAGAGACAGAATAATCCTGTATATAGCCATTTCCATGTCTGATCTTTTATGTTGCAAGTACTTACAGAATTCTGACAAGCAAAAAGAAATGCAAAAAATATGGCAGAAAAAGGAGCAGAGAGCTTACAGATACAGAAGGGGTTTTAAACCTTTTTTATTGCCGAGGATGCTGACTTCTAAAAAGGAACAAGCTGAGCCCTTCCCTTAATCTGGAAACGATTGGTATCAAACTGCCACAGTGTTTGGAGAAGGGGAAAAAAAAAAAAGCTTTAGTAAAATGGCTCCAGCCCCATCAAACCCAAAGTATAGGCCATGTAGGACAGTAACACTTGCAGCAACTGGTGGAACTGCCAGGTAGCCCCATGCAACAGGACACTGATGCCTCCACGGCACTTCTGGCACAAGGGACTTTTTGCCCCGGGCATCTCTTGGGTGTCTTCACGTTGCTGTCTTCCATAACTTAGAAGCAGCATCCAGAAAAAACCAGCTGGTTTAACATCAATCCTTAATAATTACAAGTGAGCCTTACTGAACAACAAATGCAATGGAACAATGATTGTAATAAGTGATGTATTGCTGAAGATTAAAATGACGCACTTTTGTATCATATTTAAACCTGACCACTTTAACCAGTACGTATGTATTGAAACAGAGCTTTTGTTTTAGAACTCTATAATGTCTAAATGGAGGAAGGATATTGATTGAGGTAGGAGAGGTAATTTGCCTAAAAACATGTTGGAAAGTGAGAAGGGGCAGGAACAATGTCCAGGACTTCTCAGGATTCAGGATGGAGTGTAACCAGATCATTATGCATCAAAATTAAGCCTCAAAGGATTACTCCTGACCTCTATTTTGGGCTGCTAGTAGAAGCATATATTCTGTCCTCAAGATTTCTCCAGGCAGAAATCATTACAGGATTTTGCATTTAAAACTTTAATCTACTTTAAAGGAAAAAAAAGGAAAAAAAAAAGGAAAAAACCCACAAAACTCCAAACATCCCATATATTTATATTTCTATCTCATTTCTTTTAAAAAAGCCTTGCTTAGTAGTAACATATGCAACAAACTACTTTCATACCTTTGAGAGAAAAAATAGTAAGGTAAATGCTACAATAAATTTTCATAAAGCTGTTAATTTATGAACACAGAAGTCAAGTGGATAGTTTACCACAGTCATAGAAAGAGTATGCAGTTTTTCGACACCTTTTTCTGGAAGTATTAGGTTTCCAGACTATTTCTTAAACAAGGATAAACATACAGGTTTTGCTTATTATTTCTCAAATCTGCTTTCTTTAGGAAAGCTGACAGGAAATTTCTTGTTTAAAAGGAGAAGAATCAGATCCTTAGATAACACTTTATTGTTAAAGAAAACAAAGACGATGAAAGAAATGAAAAAATGCCCACAGAATGAATTTTAGAAGAGATATGTGTCTAGACATGTCTGTAACATGAGCTATTTACTGAATGCATTGAAGACTAAATTTTAAAATACATCAAGCCCAAATACGGTGGGTGGCTTTGTAGCGTGAGCCAGCCTCAAATTTATTTGCCTTCAAACACATGCTTATCTTAAAATGTTTTAATTCTTCCTTATAAAAGAGGTTCGGCCTATATATATTTAAAAATTTCCCTTCATGTACACACAGACAAAATAGATTTGGGTAGTGACAGGCACATATTTTTGTTGAAGGGTTTGTTTTACTTTCCTTTTTCTTAAAAAAGAGCTCAAATCAAAACACCAATAACACTACAACGCTATCAAATTAATGCATGATTCACACTTTCTCTACATGCTTAATTATTATCACAAACACATTCATAATCTGCCTAAAGGCTGAAGCAACAACAGTAACTCCCAATATCCTTTCAGACAGAAATTCTTTCACATTCAATACACTTTAAAAAAGCAGGATATAATGTCCAGAAGTACTAAAGTGTCCCATGGATATTGAAGGTGCAATTGCAATTTCAGCACACTGAGAAGTCCTATTTGGTTTTCAGAAATGTCCCAACCTTGATGGTTGGCAATAATTTGGACCAAGTGTTCAAAACCAGGAGCACAGAGCCTGGTACCTGAAGTAACCAGAAAAGTACCATTGCTGCCCCAGCTGCTGCCCATCCACTTGGCTGCAGCAGAGGCTGTGGAGAGGGAGGATTACTTCCCATACCAGCTCAGACAAAACTTTCTTTTAAATGACTTTGTGACTTTCCTTAAGAAACTCTTCAAGATGAGCCCTCACTCTCAATCTCCACAATGCCCACAGAATTAGAGACAATTTCCCTAAGCTTAAGCTATTCACGGGAATTGTACACAGTCATCTTCAGATGATCATACTGCATGTTGCAATAAATCTGATACTTCACAAAAAGAATTCTGTTTTATAGGAAATGCACAACTGGTAGTGGATGGATATAAATATGGGGTCCGTTTTTTAGACTCCTGGGAGCTTACACAGATGCCTGAGGTACTGACCTCATTTTGAAGGGTGCATATAGCAATTCCTACAGTTAAACAGTTGTCAGATCCACAAAGTAAGCAAATCAGAGGCACATTCCACCTACTTCCTCTCAATTTCTTTATTGGTGGTATTTAACATTAATGATTTTAAAATATATGGTATTCCTAAAACAAAGAACTTGTAACTATAGTTTTCACATTACATTTTATTTGACAAAAGAAGTTATATTGTTAGAAATACTACAGGGAATTTTTTGCTATCTGACAGGTTTTCTGAAAAGCCAATTTCACATCTCAAAGTTTTTAAAATAAAATTTCAACTTCCAAAACTTTTTCCACAAGATAGACTTTAGAGCTTTTTCAGTTGGAAAAGAGATGTCACAGACAACAGCACCAAAAAAAATCAACGCTTTCTAAGGTTATTTCAGTCTTTCAGTGTTATCTTTCAGGAGGAACAAACAGTCTCACTGTAAACACAATGCTCTTATGTCAATAAATCTGCAATTGAAATTAGAGAAGTGGAAATGCATTCTACATATGGTAAATACTAAAGCTATTATTCGGGAGGAAAAGATTACTCCACAAAATATAATGGATCTCCTCTTGTCCTAACTAGTAACGTAAAGTAATAATTTATAAAATGTAGAGAAGTTTTTGTGCCATAACTTAACTTGATAAACTTAAAGGTAGAAAACTAATTTAGTTTATGCCAGTAATACTCAGTTTACGTTGTTACAGTAACGAGCAGTTTTAATAGCCTGGTGTTAGCTATGTTAGTGTTAGTACTTAGCACTTTTAGTGTTAAGTCCTGATAGGTTAAAAAGGTGAAATACCTCAATATATTAAGTCAACTACTCACTAAAGCTAAAAAATTACACAATCTTTTAAATGAAATGACATATTTACATAAATACATACATGTAAAAAAATACATTACATTATTATTGTAAGATTATTGCTACTACGATTAGACCAAAAGCTCTCCTTGGGTCTTGATCTCCCTACTGTTACTGCTGCAAGTCTACAAACACATCCTGCAATTTGATTGCAGAGTGCTCGTTGGAGCACACCCAGCCACTTGTGGTGGTAGTGGTGGTGGCTGATATGTTAGTGACACACGCTCATAATGACTGTCCTTTGGCTGCCTTCAAGGAAAGAAGTAAAATGAGTCAAACCATCACAGTCAGGGCTGCTGTGGAAGATGAACTCTCACAGTGGTGTACGCACGCATGCTTGTTTTAACAGAGCTCCAGGCTATGGAAGTATCTGCAAGGTCAACTGACCTCTCTGCAGGTTCAGCACCTGAGCTGCTGGCCTTTGTCAGTTCCCTGGAAAGGAAATGGTGTTGTGATGCTAAGAAGGAAAACAAGCATCGCAAAAATTTCAGGACAAAGCCCTTTTCCCAGAGGTAACTATTAAACCAGACAGATCCTGAATGACACTATTTTAAGCACGTGTTTGTGATAGATCAGAGATGTTCAGCAGTCTTTTCCTAATAGCTGCAACAGCTACATAGAGCATGACGAAACAAAGCCTTGTGTGACCAGGGTTTCTGGTCTTTCAGAAGACCAGTTTATTAAATATTTCTTGAACACCAGCGTTGTTACCCTCCCACAGAATAACAGAAGCCTAAGAGGGATGCACCGAGGAGATTCCTGAGACTCCCTCCTGCAGTGCGGAAGGATCTCATGTACTTCAGGCATCCTCAGCTTCCATTTTATCTGAGGGCTCTTGAAAATCTGCAGTGAGGGACATTCTGCAACACTCGTGTCTATTGTTTCCCCACTCTGGCAGGCAGGCTGTAAAAAGCAACTTTTTGCCAATACAGAAACTACGGAACTTTCTGTAGCAAGACAACCCTTATCCTGTGTATACCATGCAAAAGACCAGGGGTTAGGCATGGTCAGAGTCATAGCAAAATGTCACAGGAAAGATGACTGCAGAAGTTTTGCATAATTTTCAGGCCACAGCAGGACAGAAACTGCCTTGAACTAAACAGGTCACTGTGGATATTCAGTCACATGCTAGCTGCAAAAAAGCTGTGACATCTGCAGGTAAAGAAGGGAATGAAAATTACTTCCTGCCTTAAGCTACTAATCTCACAATTGTCTTATTGATTCCACTTCCAGATTCTCTCCTGATAGCAGCATCTTGTTTCCACCCGAGCTTAGAAATGCACGTAACAAAGCTCACCTGCACTTAAAATTTCCATATAAAAATCTTGTAATTCCATATAACCACAGTAAAGATCTACAGTGCATAACTTACACAGGTCAGAGAAGTGGTCTTTAAAAACATTGTTTTAAAATGGTTACAGCCCTCACCAAGCTCAAGCTTGTGATACACATTACACAGACTCAGGTTTCAGAGTACTTCACAATGGCAATGAAATCTTACTATAACTGGAAAAGGCACCATTGCAGACATGAGAACTGCACAAACTTCACTAAGTTTACTTTGGAGAAGAGATTCTTTTTGCTTTTAAAAATTTATCTTCATTTGTTTCTCAATAAAGTACTAACTATTTGCTTGTATCCTCCATGGGGCAGAGGGAGTCCTCTGCAGAATTGACTGAGATTCAGAGAACCCCACACAGCACCTACGTAAAAACTGAGGAAGCCAGACAAGATTGCATAGCAGCTCCTTTATCCAAAGCAGGAAGAATCCTTCCCATCAATCTGACTGATTTTGGTACAAGGTAAAAAGCACAGAATCCTCAACACTTTGCTCAAAAGATGCTCATGAAGGTCAGAGCAAGGACAGGGAGAACGACAGTGATATGCGAATATTTTATTTACAGCCTATTTTTCCTCATACTTTCAGGTAACAATACTATTCTTCAACAACTTAAAATAAAAGCTTTAAAATTTGGAACTTCTCACCCTCAACAGTATTAAAGTAATTAGACACGAAATATCTCTACTTTTGTGTAGATAAACCCACTGATGAGACTGTAATGGTTCTGATAAACAGACCAGGATTTGACCCAAGCAGCAGGACTTTGTTTGTCTGCTTAGGCAAATAATTTACAGCACTATTAAAAACTCAAAATACTAAGTGTTGGGAAAGAAATATTTCAACAGCTAAACAAGAAACTATTATTATTTCAAAATAACGTAAAAGGTTTTTTTTTCTTCAGTAAGCTGATACTTAGGGCTATCCATAGAAACAGTAACTAGTCATTGTTAAATTATTTCTTCTTCTTATGACATAATGTTTGGTAGTTTTTTGAGTTAAAGAATGCACCACAGTATCTTGGTTGCCACTGCTATCTGAACTTCTCTATGTCAGCTCTTCATTTAGTCAGGAAACCAAATCTGGAAAACTTCAGGCCATTCTGCAGGAACGGCTGGGAATCAGGGTGTCATTGAAATGTGACCTGAGACAGGTTGCCACCATGGCAACCTGAGGCCCTGGGTCTGCACCGAGGAAACCCTGAGAGCCACCTCATGAATGGCACCCAGGCAGCTTGACAGAAAGATCAAAGATTTTGCCACTTTTATAAAGGAGTTCTGCAAGTTAAAAAGTCTTGATACAGCTTTGCTCTGCAGACGAGCTTGCATGGCATTGAACAGGTAAAAGGGTCCTCATTTGAACTGCACAGATTTTTCTTTTTCCTTTTTTTGATAGAGGGTGTAGGAATCTAAATCTAAAGGTAATCAACCTTTAGATTTCATATCTCACAGCTCTACTCTTGAACTGAATAAAGCAGTTGAAAGACATTAGTGTTGTACATCACCTTAGAAAGGACTGTTCTCCAATGCAGCTGTCACCAATAAATAACATCTGCCACAATTTTTCTATTTTTGTACCAATATGCAACCCAAAACATA
This sequence comes from Empidonax traillii, assembly GCF_003031625.1. Classification (NCBI taxonomy): domain Eukaryota; kingdom Metazoa; phylum Chordata; class Aves; order Passeriformes; family Tyrannidae; genus Empidonax; species Empidonax traillii. The sequence goes on from NW_020956120.1 coordinate 389,340, forward strand.
CTTTCATCAGTGTTCCAACATGTCACTATTCTTTCTACTGTGTTACTTTTTACTAAGGATTATATTGTGACAATCCTGTCACCCTCTACCAACAGCCTCATCTTGCCCATTTCGTAAGTGAGCAGTTCTTCCAATCATTTGTAAGAGACAAAAATCATCAACAAAATAACTCATTTCCTCCTTCCACTTGTCTTTCTTGCAAATGTGGAGGAATTTTCCTTATTCTGATATCCCCCCCACGCACACAATAAAAGCTTAATTAAGAACATCTCTGACTCACAAGCAGTGCTATTAAAGCAGTTCTCACATCTCTATCTTTCGACATTAAATATATTACTACAAATTTCCACTCAGAGAACAGTAATAGATATATTATGTAAATCCCAAAGTTCTTAATATGATTTATTTTCAGTATGCTACTTTCAGACCTCAGTTTATCAAAGCATTTCTGGATACAGCTGTGTGAAAGAGCATATTCACTCTGCCACGGATTTCAATGGAAATCTTCCAAAATTTAAAAAACTATTTACCTGCCCTGCTAGATGTTAATTGTACGCATCCAATGCATGTTAAAAATGGAAACATTCTAAACAGTATGTTCTTTCTCCCTACCAGGTTTATGGGTACAGAATCAGGAGGTAATGGCAGATGATGACTTTACATGTTGTCAGTAGAGCCTCAATGTGTTATAGAATTTTTTACTGAGGGGGTGATTGACACATCTTCACAACAGATGCTGCTTTAGACGTTCTATTGTTTTCTTCAGATATGTGATAGTTAATTTAAACTATGTTTAAGTAGAAGAACAGGTACAGAAACTCTGCTTTTTTACTAGTTTTTCTCTTTCCACAAATCACTTTTGCTACTTCTTAAAACAGAAAGCAGTTCAGTATTAACAAATGCCCACAGCACTCACTGAAGGTTGACTTTCAAAATATATGTGAAGACTCTGTATAAGAATTAATCAATGTGTGTGGGACAAAACCTGTTTCTAATACTTCTTTAAACTGTAAGCCTTTCAAGAAAAATATTTGCTAATCTCTGTGCTGTGCATCTGTATATTGTATCTGAAAGAGAAAATAGAACTAAGAAAAAAAGCACTGATTTTTTTTTCTTCTTCAGAAAAAAGATCAAATAAAATGCTACTTTGAGATCCAAACAACTTAGTCCCTAGTCCAGAAACTAAACCAGACAATGAAAACAGAGACAAAACAATTCTTGGAATACTTGGCAGATTTAATTTTTCTCTTATTATTCCAGTGCTCTACCTGTTTTGTATTCAGCACTGACCCTGTCTTCACACCAGCGATACTGCCTTTGGATATTCTAAGATGTCAGGCAAGTTCTCTTGACACTGAGAGCACAAAACTCATCTGGAAACCTGTGCACAGCACAAAGGAGAAGTCGTCCAAGCAAAATCTGTGGAAAGCCAGGAGAAGGACAAGGAGACTGCCTGCAGCACAAAGGACGACTATTTGTACAACTTAATGCTCTAAATGCATAGTCACATGAGGATAAGTTCTCTCTTTGGTTACAGTCCTACAGTTATGCCAGAGAACAGAGGCACATACATAAAATCCAGCACAATTTGGCTCAGTTTACTTACAGTAGAGATAAAAAAAGAAACCTTGATTGCCTATGCCCAAACTGTAAGGATACAAAATGTTCTAGCAATTGTAAAAAAACTAACCTCTAAAACTTCATCCCATTTATTGTTTTGTTTATCAACAAGTCAAGAGAGAGCAAACACTTTAAGAAAACTTCCCTTAAAAAATTCAGGTCACAGCCCATTATCTCAAAACCTTTCTGTCTCCTTTGCTTTGCCAAGCACCTCTGCTCATATTCAAACACTACATAATTCATTTTAACTTAGCCTTATCAGGTTGCTGAATAAGAATGTGAAAGTCAGCTGGCTGTAAGTTGAAAAAATATATTCAGTGCCTTCTTATTGCTGCTGTCGCTGATTTAGCTGTTCCCATGGTAAACTTAAATACCACCACAAGAAGCTGTATCATCTATCAATTCACAGGTTGGGAAGTGTGGTGTATGGAGATTTCATTTAACAGATCCCAGAACTGTCTGGTTGAAGGATGTGGCAGTTGAAAGCTGGAGGATGGATTTCTTTCCTTTTTTTTTCCCCCACCCTAAGAAAAAGAACAAAACTTGTATAATTTCAAGAAAAAGACATATGGCAGCACTTCCAAGTTGGTTTCAAAGAGATTTTGATTTCCCACTCACTTTCTCTAAGTGCGAATTACCTCAGAAGCTGTCAGAAATTCCTCGAAAAAATCCTTTTAACACTGGTTGTCTTTAGAAAAACAACTTCTAGAGAGAAGCTCCTTTAAAACAAAAACAAAACCACAAATGATTTTGACTGCTCTGTAGTTGGAGCCTCTGACTATCACAGCAGTCATGACTTAGTTGCTTACAATCATTTCAATTCAGAAAAAAATGTGTTTACTTGCTAATAAGGAGACAAAATACCCTAAGAAAGAGATTATTCCACACACTAAAAAGAGATTTTACCATCAGAAATTGCAGAGGTGAGAGCTAATTCCTCCTACAAAACCTCTTCCTTTAGTATATATCTATTGAAAATCAAAAATACATTCTTACATATTGAAAAGATTTCTCTAAATGTCTTTTTTAAATAAAATATTACTTTGCCATTAGCATACAGTAGTCAAATAAAAATATTGAATGCATTTTAAGAACTGCAAATAACGGTGGTAAAAGCCAATTTTCAAAAGCTAATTTAAACTAAATAAACCCACATTTATAGTCTGCCCTTTTCTTTATTCCACTCCTGAAAAACCACAAGCAAAGGACTTTAACAAAGAGAAAAAACATATAAAGATTGTTTTTAAAGAGTAGAAAAGAAAGGCAAGGAAGTGGAAACACAGCAATTCAAGATTTGAGTACTCCAAAAATCTCTTAAAAGAAGAGTCTTCGCTATGAGTCCTCAAGATTTTATAATGCTCCCAGTAACACCCCATCCAATACATGAAACCAAACCTTATTTTTCCATGTAGTTGCAACACCCCCTGAATTTGAAAATCTGATCTCATATAGCAAATCCAAATCAGTCAATCATGAATCAATTTTGTGATCCTATGGATCCTTTTGGGATCACCATGACAAACTTTTGTTGAAAAGCATGCATTTTATAAGACACAGCGAAACTGCCTGAAACTCATCTGCATTAAACGTGTCTTAAATCCTACATCCAAACGCAGAGATATTCAGAATAGCTGCCTACATTTAGGAACTTGGACCACCACGTCCGCATTGCGGAATCAGTTTGCTCATTCTCGTACATGCAAGAATAACATCCTGGTACACACAACACCCCTTGTTCCATGGTGGGGAAAAAGTCATAGAAATGGGCCAAGAAAATTAGATGCCGCTAAGTGATTTTCAGTCAACCCACACAGAACATTAGGGGGAAGAAAGTAAGCATTAGCACTATTATTAGCAGCATCTAAACTTATTTAAAATAATTATTCCCGTATCTATTCCAGCAAGCAATACAAATTACACTTGTCCCTTAGATGGAAAGACAGACACAAAATCATAAATATGATCCTCCCTCTGCAATGTATTTATCTTTACCAGAAGCAAGAAAAACAGGATAGAAAGTATTCAGGGAAACCAAGGGCAAAAATAAACCCTAGTTTAAGAGAGGCCAGTTGAAACATTATGATTATTGTGCCAGAGCAGTGGGTTTGATGAAAGTGGATTGTAAATTATTTAGAAAGATGTAGAAAGTTGCATCTCAAATTAAAAGTAGTATGATCTCAGTTTGAGTATGAGGAGATCAGCAAATCACTGCTGCCTGCCATCAGCAATGGAAGAGTTGTGTGGCTCTACCGTTGCACCAGAAGCACACTTTGAATCACCATCAAAATCACCTGACCTGGGCATTTATAAGTTTTTAAACTAATGGGGCAGTCATGAGATGCAAGGAGCACCTGGGTTCTGACCAGTGATTTGTATCACATTTTCCCCTTCCTTTCACTGTCACAGATGCCTAACTTCATGCTGACATTTCAGAACATCACCCGTCTGATCAAACCTGCAACACAAAGGTGAATTCCTACTAACAGCTACCAAAATACTACTGGTAAGTCGCCCTTTTTAACATGATGTTATGCCACTAGTGCCAAGATAGGAACTCCTTCAGCCTACCATTCATTTTTTTAAGGGGCACTTACTCTAAAACAACTGGAGCCCCCTCAGACCCCAGTTGGGTACCTGCTAAAATATAATGGTCTTCGTCAGGGATCAACTCTGACTAACTGCTAGGAGTTCTGAACACTGCTGTAAATTCACACCAAAAGAATCTGTCTCTGCACATATAAAATAAAGAAAGAAATGGTTCTCAGAAGAACAGTTCTTTGGAACAGGTTTTTAAGGTGCATTCTATCTTATGCATAACAAAATTAAAGCAAAAATCTCTCAACAAGCATGATGTTTCTTGAGAAATTAAAATTGAAATTTTCTTCCTATGTAAAATGAAATAACAGGTTATATTGGACTACCCTAATAATGACTCCTTCGTTGTTTATCTGTTTACATGCAATGGTGTTATTTCTTTCATTTAAGTCTAACTCCTCAGAAATAGCATTTCTCCTACAACCATTTTTTTTTTCCTAACACTGTCAAACACCAGTTCTTCCTTTTCCTCCATCCCCTGGTCTCAGAGGAACAACAGTTGGAATTGGCATGGTCGGTTTTGTCTGCTCTACAATATCTTTCAAGGAATTTTGTATTCATCATCCATACACCAATCACATTGACTATGCTGGCTCAAATCTTGGGATCACAGTGTGGTAATGAAATGAATCTGTGATAGGTCAACTTATGAAAAAGCTACATAAATTAAATAAAATGTTTTATACTAGAATATTATTTTTTAAAAATTTCAGAATAACATACAGATACTAAGGAGAATAAGACTACAAGTTTTCTTAAATCCACATAGAAGAGTCAACTGACTTACCCAGAATTTATTCCATGCATGCATTATTATTCATACACCACAAATACATGAAGAAAACATTTAGAGTGTACAGCCTTGCCCTCATAAGCATCCTAACTTGTTTAGTACAACAGCAGTGAGTGTGTGTGCATATTTTTATGGCAACATTTCAAAGGGCTTTACCCAAGAGCCATAGAGAGATGACCAAGGCCACTCAGAAAACCTGTGGCAGATGACTTTTGCATGATGACTTCACAGTCTTCACCCAGGATTTTATTCCTGTCATTTCGAAGCACCTAGAGACTAATACAGTGCTTATGACTCATATAAAAATAATTGATTCACTGAATCCTCCTGCTTGATCACTAAATAAGGTCCTTTTGTTTTTCTGTGATGTTTTTTCCTCATGCCATGAAAAAAACCACAAATGGCATTAGCTGATGCTTAATAGCTTTAAGTTTGTATCGCTGTTTCTGGACTATATTTTAATTCTGTTCCATGTCACAACTATTTTTTACAGATTCCACCACCTCTCCATTGGGAAGAAACTGGTTATCAAAAATCAGTTGCAGATAAAAGCCAACTGAAGCCTTAGAAACTTTTGTGACACCTAAAGAAGAGCTAACACTACCAAGTGTTTCTATCTATAGTATTATATAAATATAAATACTTCTATATCTCTCTATATATGTATATTTACAGCTTCAAAGGGAAACTAGTATTAATTAGTATCACGTATTCAGCTAAATAAGAGACCTAAAATAGTTTGATATCACTTAACTTGACATTGACCCTTATGACCTTCTAATAACTGTTTTCTTACTATGTCAGCATCCTAAAAATTGGCGTATTCAATAAAACTTTATAGAATGTCTTTTAAGGAGTAAATTACTACAGAGTCTAAATAAAAATTAGAAACCTATTTATAAAAACCTATTTATAAAAGCTATGATTTCACTAACACTGCCTTGGCCATGACAGACCTCTTCTTTCTTTTTTTTTTTTCTTTTTTCCTTATCTAGGGTTAAGAAAATAATGTCTATCAAAGCTGATAAGATTTTTAGATATAATTTACAGTGTAGTAAGTAGGTAGGAAGGCAGATATATCAGTCAACTTTTTAAATTTAGTGTTTATGGTTTACTGTGAAAGGAGGTATTTTTCATGAGAGGAGTTCAGGATTTTCTGGTTTATTTTTGGTTTTTACATCTTTCTAACAGATCATGATTCATTCACTAGTCTTCAAGGAAGACCAGTGCACATGAATATTTTTAAAGCACAGTGCTTGCACAGTTTAAAACCCGTTTGCATCAGTAAGACTAGATCCCTAATGAAGGCTCAGCACTTCTGCCCATCTATTACGCACAAGGAGCTGGGGAGCCCTACAGCTCAGGCTGCACTCCAGTTCTACAGAAACCAAGCTGCAAAGCAGCTCACGGTATGAGGAATGTTCCTGAATGGAGTCTTCAGCACAGAGATGTTTGATGCACTAAAGTAAGATTTTAGAAAGACAGGCTAAATATTTGTATTTAATGTACATATTATGTGGTACATTTTTATGGGCATGTGCATGCACATACACAGTCAAATCTGATGTCAGAAGAGATGTACACAGTTCTGCTGTCTCCTCTCTGTGAAATGTATAATCACACCTGATTTGAGAAATTTGAAGAATTGAAGAAGAAACCATACTTACCAGAGTTATAAACTTTAATAACGTAAATTCTATCCTGCTAGTGCGATACAACTTTCATTACCACTTTTTAGCTACTGCATTAAACACAGTCATAACTTATGGGCCTCTTGAACAAAACTATAACCAAATAACATAAGTGGTAGCAACATGCAGGAGTGTTTTGTTTTCTGTCTCTTGCAGAAAATCTTTTCCTCTTAGGGTTTGAGGTTTTTCAAGACTACTTCAGCTCAGTGATGGTCCACAAACTAGTGCTCTGCTTCCAATTGTTGCTGAATTACTAAGAATTGGAAGTAACATTTAGAAATTTTAAGAAAGGAACTTCTGAGAAAGGGAATTCCTAGGAAACACAGCCTCTCCAAATACTAAACCAATATGTTAATGTTTAAAATCGTAAAACATAAATTAAAGTCAATTATTAAAGCCTACAGGAGCTATAAAAATCCTGGGCATTCTGAAAATAAGAAGATTCATGATCCAGACAAGCAAACGTTTGAACACAGCAGTTCAAATATCCTAACATTAGAGGCTCCAAGCTGAACAAACCTTTCAGTCATAATATCCCATAAATATCTCATAAATGATAAGATTATTGAAGACTTTAAGTTGTGATTAAACATATAATTAGAAATTTCAGGACCTACTTTGGCCTTATGACAGTAAGCAGCAACCATGACGTATTTTATCATATCCATAAGTTGCACAATATGTTATTTTTTAACTCATGCTACTTGTTCTAAGTAGCTCAAATATTTTATCTTCAGACACTCATATATATTAGGCATGATCAGTATGGAAAGTTAATAAGACTGTTTTTCCAGAAAAACCACTCAAGTTAAAGCTAACTTTCAATTATCTAAGTGTCAATTACCATATTTAACAAAATTTTTTATTGGGCACAACAAGATTTAAGTTATTGGGGGTTTTTTCACCTAGTCAGAAATAAGCTGCCAAACAGCCCTCAAAGAATGCTATAATTTACATGGAGAGACCACCTGAAAGAAATCAGAGAACAATTATATGCAAAGATATAAAATAAATTTAAAATTAATAAAATCTCACTACAATCTGTCATTAGTTTTGCATTTTCACTTGCTTTAATGGGTTCCCTTTGCAGAGTAAACTGAATGTGGAGTTTGCTTCTCAAATAGGAACTCCTGAATGAAGAAATACATTACCCTGCTTAAAACGTTCACACCCACAAAGCATTTACGAGCATATTATTTGTTTCAGGTGAAAGCACTACCTTTGCTGTTCAGCAAAACTCAAAGATTCTCTGCTTTTGAACGGTTCTATGACCTAGTTGAAAGAAAATGTAAAAGGATTACATTTTTGGCTCTTTAAATCAAGGGTTTTTTGCAATCACAAACTTTGCTGAATCGCTTTGGCTGTGGTGTCTGTCCTTATCTGCCCAAGCAATACTCAGCAGTATGGAATTTGCTGCCAGTGTACACTAAAAGTGCTAGCAGTTTGCAAAAACCATTATTTCTCTAGCAAAGCATCTTTCATTGTATGTTACAAACCAGTTTTGAAGTCTTTCAATACATACACACAAAGTCCATCTGCACAGTAGAAATGTACTCAAATGCATCCAAGAAAATCTTCAGAGGAGTGCATGTGTTAATCAAAATGTCCTAAAAACACCCTACAACTGAACTCTGTTGAATAATACATGAATATAAGACCTAGTGCTTCAAGCACAAAGGAATGAGCACTGAGAATCAACTGCTAAGGCTCTTTGTCTAAAAAGGTTGACTTACTGAAGGTTTCAAAATCTGCAAAATCAATTAAAAGAATCAGGTTTTATTACTGAACATACTCTAACTACATTAACAGTAGAAGGGAGAAGACTGAGCCTCGGAGTTACCACTCAGTAGAGTTAATAAAAAAAGAGCTAAGTGATTTAATTGCACCTTTCCAATCTGCCTGCTCACATATATGCCATACTTCAACATTCAAACTTAGTTTCATCCCTTCTACTAAAAATAGCTTTTATTACAGAGGAGTAAAAGCAAAGAGCTTATACAGAACAAAAATTATAATTTCAGACAATGCATGGTGTGAAATGACATGTACCTTCCCATGTTAATGAGTATTTCAGTAGCAGCACAGCTTACGTAATAATCATGGGGTTTCTGGCAGCTGGTTATTTTGACAAGAAATCTGAAGGAGTTGTATGAAAATAGCATGGAAAGAAGGAAAGAAAAGCAATAGGTCTGACAAGTAGATACCCCTTTACAAAGCATGCCAAGTCTGCTCTTTGGTACTTTTCTTGATTTTCACATTGAAGGTTCAATTTTGAATCTTATGAATAGATTAAAAAGGAATTTACAGCAAGAAGTCTTAAGGAATCCATCTGCAATCACGTTTCTGCAAGTCTCTCTCCACTGAAATGGGAATTGTTAAATAGGGAGTGGACATACTTTTATTTTTTAAGTAAAGACTAGCTTTTTAATAAATTGTAGTGAATGGGGGAAAAGAGAAAAAAGGTTTAATCAGTACAGTTCAACTGTACTGTGGTGTTGGGAACTCTAATTTCACTTTTGATTACAAAATCTAGGGACTAATATTGTTCTCAAATATCAAAGAAAGGTCTCTATTACTTCTTCTCAATGTGAGAAAAGATTGAAGCAAGAATATGTAATCTACAATAAATTTCAGGAGACAAAATTACACCATTTTACTGAATGAAATATTTTCTCCTAAACATATATTCTGGAGTTTAATATTAACAAAGAGCACAGCTTAAGTTAACAGTCTGACTACCAAAACCAAAACGATTGTGACAGTTTATAGTTCATTTTTATCTAAGCCCCAATAGTGTATCTTTCTTAAAATGGTCGGTGACTCTGAACATCACAACCACATGGTGGCAGAAGAACCAATATGTTGCTCAGAAGCTGTATTGCTCCGGGAAAACCATGCAACCTGACGGGTTTGCACAATAAATCATTTGCCCCTAATAACAATGATGAAAAACGGACTGGCTCAGGGTAACAGCCTCCGGGGCTGATAAAGGTACATGTCTTCCCAGAGCACTGTAGCTGCTGCAAATTTAATTGCTGCTTTATAGATTGAAAGCTTACAACTGGAAACTAGAATTTAAAACAAGATCAGATTATTTTATATCTAATTGTTGATAAAGTTTCAGGAAAAACATTTTAATGACACATTCAGCTTAAAAATTTGGAAGAACTCCCACTTGAAAATACATAAGAAATAGCAGCATTTACTGAAAATTTTATATACCCATCCATAATTCTAAGAGGTTCTTTTTATGACTTTCAAAACAGATAAACAGTTTATTAAATTAGTAAATAGGGGCTTCAGCTACTCAGTCTTTTTCACTTTTCTCTCCTCTATTTCATACTGTAGTGAGACCCACTCAGAACTGAATGTATTTTCCCACGTACAAGTCAGGAAGAGCTTGTGCTCCTCGGCATCACCAGCCAGGGCAGAACAGGGGCTGGAGGAGACACGGCCAGACCCTGCCCAGCCCCAGCCTGCGGGAGCAGTCCCTGCGTGGCTGCTCAAGCACAGCTCAGCATCACACCTGCTGTCACCTGCACCTGCACAGAGAAAGAAGCTATTCCCTCTCCTTGACTTGTGCACAATCCTGCCACAACAGCTGAGCAACAATTAACCTGCTAACCCAAAAGGATGATTCCTCAATGGGCCTGAAAGCTTTACCAGCTTACTGAGCTCAACTGAAGCCAGGCAGAAAATGTAGGGAAGCAAAGCTTCAGAGAATACCGTCTGCAAAATATCTAAAATTTATATATATATATCATTAGTTAAAACAAATTATTGTATTTTGCAACAAAAAACAAGGCTCCAACTAAACAGATCTTACAGCCTTTTTATACAGCTTTCTAAATGTAGCTCCTACTATTTATAACTTTAAATAATTACACGTAATACTTTCACCTCTCAACAGAGATTTCTTTTCTGCTCCTCCGTTTCCTGACAAAAACCAAAATGCCCTCAGCTAGACTGCAGCAAAATAAAAGAATGAATGATGACAGATGCAGATCCCCCAATGCATTATGTTGATGATGATTTGCCATATTCATAGATACCAGTTAGAAAATTATAATCATGGGAAGTTTTTTCAGTTTGATTTAGTGTGTGTGTATAAGAGGAAAAAAAGACAGCATGAGGCTCCCCTGTTACAGTGAAAAGTATGTTTACACTGGCATTTTATCTTAAAATAAGCAGAATTGTTGCTAACAAAAATTATTTTAATGTTTTCTCTTACCTACGTGTTATAATGTGTCTTTCGTGGTACATTTCATTATTTGCAGTACATTAAAGTACAAGTGTATTAAAAACAGAAATAAAATAACAAAATATTACGAAATGTTTTTTAAAGTAATAGTAGATGTAGCTATTGAAATACTCGTGCCAGGTTAGTGACTTCAGCAAATTTAGCGAAAAAAGCAAGCATAAATCCACATGAAAAATTGCTAAAAAATATAATTTTCTTTTCTTTCCTCAAATCTCAACTACTACACAATGCTCAGAAGCAAAAAACTACAAAGGGAATCTGTTACAAATACTTCTGAAGAGGATATTTGCATCATCAACGTCTGAGTGACAAAATGTTCACATTGGCAAATGGCTCCTAAGCTAGGTTCTGAGACATGCAGTTAAACAGAATGTTAATGTTTTTCTTCCTGTGATTTTCTTTCAAGAAAAATAAAATTTGAAAAAAGAGATACGCAACAGTTAAAACGTTAATTCAACGTAACTCAAGTAAAAGAAAAACACTTAGATTAAACAGATTTTCAATTCTGTTTAGCCACATAGAACATTCATTACCAACTTCACACTGTACAGGATTAATTTCTGATTGATTGGTGTCACTTATAAGGAGGAAAAAAAGTTTGAATTTATAGAAGTCGTTTGTTTTTTTAAATTGATTTTTGTTGCATTTTCAACAAAAGGATGAGTTATATTTCCCTTATGGAAAATGTCTCCCCTTACCAGATTATACAAAGAAATGTAATACTGCAGCTTCTCTTTAGCTTTATTCACTCACCCACTGCTATTTGCTTATACATCTACATTGCATCCAGGACTAAGGTGGCATTGCATCCAACCACACATGTGCATTCATAATTTAGCCTGGAAAAGACCTTGCAAGGTCACCTGGCTGGGAGCCCATTCAAAGCAGGACTAACCTCAAAGTCGGTCAGAGCTTGTAGCACTCATCTGTGTAGGCTCTCTCTGTTTCCCGTTTGCAGCCTTATGAAATACATCTGAATAATTCACAAGATCTCAGATTTCTCTAGCCACAGTACAGAAAAACAATAGGACATAATTTGTAACTAGTGAAATATTTTACTAATCCTTATATGTCCCTCTGAAAACTTAAAACAGATATAAAAATATAAAGTACATGAACAGAGGAGAACATAAACCTTTAATTTGAAAAAGGTAGTTGAAGAAGCATTTAGACATTCAGATGTATTCCTAATTGAAAATGTTGAGAAAAAGAGAAGTTATCTTAGATCCAAATTCCATGAAAGCACATGACTAGAAAGCTGATGCTGAAGAGCAGCAGTCCAAGCAATGCTAGTACTGGTCACAGAGAGCTGTTTCCTATTCAAATTAATAGAAAAAAAAAATCACTGAGATTCCTCTTGCAAAGTCATTTCTGCTGTCAGTTGAAGAAATTATCCTCTCGTCAACTCTCCTGGAGCATCACCTTTATCTCTTGATGCTGCCATGTGACAGATTCTGTCAGGGCACCAACATGCTGAAAAGTAGTGCAAGAAGGTCAAAGGAGAGCACAGACTTATGGCAGCTTACAGTGCACATTTGTTTAAAAGAGTCTCATTTTCATTTCCCAGAACAGTTCGACGTTAGACTGTGTTATTTTTTAAAATTTTCCTTCAAACAGGAAGCATAAGGCTGTACATTGTCAAGATTCTCCAAGAGACATTGCCAATATGCCCTTATAAAAAGACATACCAGGCTGAGCACCAAGAAAACTAATATCATATTAATATTAATTATAGTATTAATTAAAGATGCAATTACAGGTACATCAATTTTACATAATGAAATGCTCTTACGTTTGCATAGCATCTTTCATATTGGACTATCACCAGCCAATTTAACATCTGTAACTCTGATGCCCCGCTGTTCCCTTTTCCTCCAACAGAGCCCTGGAAAAGCAAGATCCCCATCGAGAGTAAAAGGTTTTGATGTTTGAGGTAATGGTTGGGGTGGCCCTTGCTGAAAAGCAGCATTTCCCAGCTCTGCTTTTCCTACCCTGCAGAGAGAGGAGGAATACTACTTTTTCAGATCAGCTCTATGTATTTCTGCTTTCATTCGCCCTTCCTAGAGCACAAAACCCCTGGCTTGTCACCCTCAGCATGGCAAAATGTATTTTTGCACGTGCTCCAGAGAAGATCTGAGCTAAACTCAGAGTTAAATTTTATGAAGCCCTATCTGCCAGCACTTGGTTCTGAAGTCAAGAAAAACTGATGTTGCCCTCAAGGCATCCAACAATAGCTGAAGTACAGCAACCTAAATCCTAAACAAAACCAGGACCCTGCTATACATTATTTATATCTGGTAAGGTCTGGTTGGACTGGTATCAGAGTACAGATTTTAAAATTTCTTATACAAGTAAAACGAAAGCAATCTCAAACAAGAAACTTCATATAATAGTCTGCATTATGAAATAGCCCCTTTCTACCCTCAGTGCCCAGGCTGTTTAATAGCAATTTGGGAGAACTGCTTCAACCTGCTTTTGATACCAACCAGTTGAGGGAGATGATTGTCCCGCTCTGCTCTGCACTGGTGTGGCCTCACCTTGAATATTGTGTGTAATTTTGGTCACCACAATATAGGGAAGATATCCAGCTATTAGAGAGCGTCCAAAGGAGGGCAATAAAGATGGTGAAAGACCTTGAGGGGAAACTGTGAGGAGTGGCTGAGGTCACTTGGTCTGTTCAGCCTGGAGAAGAGGAGGCTGAGGGGAGACCTCACTGCAGTTACAACTTCCTCATGTGGAGAAGAGGCGGGGCAGGCACTGATCTCTTCTCTGTGGTGACCAGTGAAAGGACCTGAGGGAATGGTCTCAAACTGTGTTAGGGGAGACTTAGGTTGAATATTAGGAAAAGGTTCTTCCCCCAGAGGGTGGTTGGGCACTGGAACAGGCTCCCCAGGGAAGTAGTGACAGCACCAAGCCTGACAGAGTTCAAGAAGCATTTGGATGCTATTCTCAGGAACATGGTGTGACTCTTGGGGATGGACCTATGCAGGGTCAGGAGTTGGACTCGATGATCCTTGTGGGTCCTTCCAACTCGACATATTCTATGATTCTAAGAACCACAACTGTAGCCTTCCTGTAGCAGGTAATTTCTGAGACACATCGATGAAGTTAAGAGACAATATATCCTATAAACTTTAATCAATTACTTTTAGCAGACAAGGAAATGATGGTAATGGAAAATAATTTTTTTCCAATTTCTTTTCTTACGGCATTCTGACTCTCAGGGACAGATCCATATCTTGGCATGAATTTGGAAAAAATGATGCAAAGCAGCAGTTCCCAGAAATCCTTTATTATTTCAGTGGATTCAAACAACTCCAGACAAAAGGAAAGCTGGATATGTTGTGCATTATGAGTGAACAATGCTTGCTTAAAGGGACAGAGGGGAGGAAAAATGTTACAGTTTGATGAATGATTTCTACCTATAGACCACACTGGTAACTGCCATTCAGGAGCTTAAGCCTCCTTATCAGAGTGTTAGAAACAACTTTTCCACCCTATATTAGGGGACTAGCACAGCTTACTGATTTGGGCCAGAGTCTTCTGTTTTCCATCTTCCAACTCCTTTTAAAATTCCCACCCCCCTGCTGAATCACATTCCACACGTCTATCCCAAGACACCTGCCAAAAACAGAGGACAGAGTGCCAACACTCTGAAAGCTTACAAGCTCACAGAGCACAGCAGTTTTATCTACAAATGGGGCTTTGCCTCTCAGAACACTAATGCTGGGATTCCTCCCTCCCCTTTTGGGCCACCGAGCAGCGATGGTTCTTTTTGTTCCTTCATTCACTCCAATTTGATGTGTTTTTTTCGCACCACTTCTGGGGCACAAACCAGCATCCCAAATGAGGCCCAGATTCTGAGGACCTAAATGCTATTTAAATCCCTGGGCTACTTTGTTTTAGAGCTGAGGTACCTCTGAAGGTAGAAAACCAGACCATAGGAAACACCAGGCAAAGGGATAGGAACGAAATGAGGCTGCTTGACTTGAATGTTGCCCCTTGTTCAAAAAAAGGTTGTATTTCCTATCTATTCGAGAAAACATTTACAATGCAAAAGTGAATTGCTCTGTTTACTGCAGTCCCCCAGTGCTGTTAGACTGCAAATTGTTTGGGGAAACCAATAATGGGAAAGTTTATTACAATTTCCTGCAGACACTCACAGAACATTTCAGCAAACATTATCATTGTTTACTTGCCACATTTGCTATTGCAGACAGCTACTGGAGGACAGCAGTGTTCTTTCTTTTAAAACTAAGAGACATTTCACTTGGCATTTTCCAACGTTTCTGCCATATGACATACCCTATGCCAAGGCATAAATACTAAGTATGACAGGAGACTCAAAGGAGATGCATGGCTAGAACCAGGCTACCCCACCACCCTCACTCCAAAGCACAGGGGCAGAATAATCCGGAACTAAAAACTACCATCTCAGTGATCCAATTCCTTTCTTAATCCCCATCTCTCTCCCCACCGCTGCCCAAGCCACACTTTCTGATGATTCTTTTAAGCCTTTTTTCCAAATACAAGGGATCACCTAGAGAGGAAGAATCATCTGTGAATGCTGTCACTGTCACAAATGGTTAGCTTATTATTTTAATATGCTATATGTATGAACTAGTTCATGGAGAAGCTGAGGTCCACTGTACTGTCAGAACAGGAACTGGGCCTTTACTTTCTCAACACGCCCAAATTCAGGTTTTGGATCAAAGCAGACAGCACAGGTAGAAACAGGGTAGCAAGATGATGTTAACTTGCTTGCTATGTAGTAAGCATAGCAAAAAACCCCTACACACTTACAAAAAGGAATATATTAATTTTTGAATTATATCCTTAAAGAAGCACTATTCATATTTCTTAGTGCTTTCATTTTCCTTGGTGTCTGTTCACCTGTTTCAATTTGACACTTCCACTCTTGATCTCAGATTGTCCTTTTCTGTTTGATATTTTTGTGATTGCAATTAAACTGAAGTTTACAACTATTCTAATGTAGTTTCAATTTAAATCACCCTGATGATGCATCTCTCCTTATATCAAAATTACTGCTAACACCAGCAGAATTCTCAGAATAGGTTTGTGCAAAATAGTGCCACATGACCTTCAATAGAAGTATACTTTGTTTTTCCTTATCTGCTTTAAGGAAGTGACCATTATTTTCACAGGTACTTCATGAGGGGTGAGAGCTTTTTCTGAATAACCAAGATGTTAACCAGTCATGCACTATGAGACCAGTCTCTTCGGCCCAAATAAGCCTATGATGGACTAAAACTGACAAAAAAAGCAGAAAGACTAATGGGTGGCCCCAAATCTTCTTGTGCCTGAGCGATCTGTGACAGATTTTTGTTGTTTGTTTATGTCCAGATTAACTGAGAGAGAATGGAAAATACACATTTTTTCCAAAATGAATTTTCCTAGGTTCCAGCAGCACTCAGAGCAATTGCAGCTGTTCCTTGTGTTGTCTATGAGTTGGATGAGGTAGTCTGTTATTTGTAAATGCTTATATAATACCTTGAAATAGCTTTCAAATCACTATCAATACACTAAATACAGTTCATGAACTCACTTTGTATCAAGACAAAGAATAAGAGTTCAACCCCGTTCAGCAAACACACATACAAAACACCCTGCATTATACATTTTAATTATTCATCCACAGCCTGCTACTCTAATGAAATAATTCTGCAAAGCAACACACAGGCTAAACATTTGCACATGCTCCCTCTCATTTTTAACAGTAGAAGACAGGAATTAGCATTAATTTCAAAAAAGACCTATTAACTCTGGGAGGTACTATTGGATCTTTAATGCCTTGCATCTTCAGGAGATTGATTAACATGCACAGAGCTCTGTACTACCATAACTAGACCATTTTGGTTCTTAAGAGTTCACTGAAGGCTCATTCAAAAATCTTCCAGAGATATGAGGAGGGTTGGGACTATTATGGTGAGATTAATTATTTATTCCAAGAAGCAAATACCCATTACAAATACCACTCCTCCTCATCTTCTCATAGCTATTGCTCACAGAAACCCAACCTCTTCTTCTACTGTTTCTCAGTCTGTTCTTTCCCCACTTCTGTTAAAAGCCACATTATGCTCATGCACAGAGATACCGCTGTCAAAAACTCCTTTAATCACTATTAGTATTCCTTACTTCACTGTATTTAAAGAGAGTTTATTGGCTCAGCCTTCATGAGGACTCCCACAAAAGCTATCAAACCAATCTTCCCTGCTGACACCTGGCAAGAAAACTGCTCATTTCAGGCAGATTCAGACTCAGCCATGGGAAACACCTGCAGCACCTCCAGGAAGACCTTGTGATGCTCTGCACACCTGTGTACCAGGCACACACAATCTGAAGAAGACGCAGGATTCAGCAAGGTTTTTACACACTTAAATCCTTTTGTTTTCAATGGTGCTTGGGTTCCAGGATCCCTTCTGAGCCTAAACTGAAGTGACTCAGGTGAGTAGCTGCTCTGTGTGTGACTTCAGGCAGTTGCAGGGGCTGTCCCGCGCTGCTCAGAATAGAGAGTCACGTGAAACACAGTGCTCCCATGGTGACAGAACAATCTGCTGCTGACACCCAGCCCTCTCACAACAGTACCACGAAATAAGCAGACAAACAAACTAATATCTTCTATTTAAACAAAGAATGGTTCTTCCTTTAGGTAGGAAAGGAATTGTTTTGAGATGCTTTCTACAACATAAGGGCAGAGTTAAAGAAGCAAAACAAAAAGGAAGGATGGCTCAACGGTTATCAACCTAACTGGAAAAAAGAGGACATAGTAGAAAGAAAGATTTTCTTAACAACACATTAGTATATATATATTTATCACTATCTTCCAATTAATTTACTGGTAATAATATTTTCCACTCATGTAAGCAATTGCACTCTATGAAAGTAGTGTTGGGCTCTTTCTGCTAGGGGATAACCTAAAGCTAACCTCTGCTGGAAACATGGCCAGACAGTAAGAGAACCAGTCTCTTGGATACTAGTCTTAAAAGTTTAGATTACTAATTACTAAAAGTTTAGAAACCAATTAGTTTAGATTACTAATAGGATAGGCAACAGTGCCTGCCACCAAGCAAGATTTAGTTTCTTTGTTCCTGATTTTCCATAAAGATTGTCTGCAAGTCTACAGGATCTTACATATAAACATATACTTACTAGGCTTGACTATATTCCTGCTATTCCTTTACTTTAAAGCTATGCTGTCACTTCCTACATAAGCTGCTATGAACTAAATGGTCTGTAGCAAGCACCATGACACACATTAGGCTAATGCTGAAAAAAAACACTTTACATTTATTTTCTTCTTAAAATCGAAGTCAGAGAGGATCTATGAAAAAGAAAGCTTTTGCAGAGTTTGCCACTGACAGCCGAGGAGGCAGCTGCTGACACAGCCTGTGAAGAACCTCTTTCTGAGCAAAGCAACGATATGGGGCAATAATCCATTCCCCACTCCTTCTTAAATATGTTATTCCAGAGGCACTGACAGGCTCAGCCTTGGCCAGCAGCAGGTCTGTCTTGGTGCTGGCTGGAATTGGCTCTATCGGACACAGGGGAAGCTTCTCACACCTTCTAACAGCAGTCACCTGTGTAGGCTCCCTGCTACCAAAATCTTCACACACATAGCCAGTACAAAGCTTTAATTATGCATCAGATCTGTTGCCAGATCCTGCATGTAGTTATACTACCAAGAAAATCCTTGTTGCTGCAGACACAATCACTAAAACTTCGGACAAATGCTTCTAAAGGACACAGCTGTGGATATGCCTGCATTGAGGCACATGTTTACATGACGCTTCTATCAGTTTGGAGTTTTGTATAGAAATCAAGCTTTGTCTTAAGAAAAAAATTAAATCCCTTAAGTTGCACTATGCATATGAGAAGACAAGTTCTTCATGTGTGGGCTGCTCTCTTTAAGCAACCTCCCAAAAAAACCACCGCAGATTTCTCCTAAAAACCAGGACATTTATCTCATATATGCATTGCTTTCAACAAATTAGATTGTATGACTGAGAGTAATGGTATTATTTAACTCCTAGAAGTATATTTCAGAAGTAATCTTTCAATATTCCATTTTCAAGCTTGCCAATTCAGAGTTTAGCAATATTTTGGGTTTAATCAGTAGCATCTACAGCATCATAGTGTCATTAATAATTCTACTAAAAGCACCAAAAACTAGTTCACATAAACTTGATTCACTAAACTCATTTATATTACCAAAGCTGCCAGAGGTCCAGGCAACAAAAGAAGTGAAATGCTCTATGGCAGGCTACTAATTTTAAAATACTGTCAGACCATCCTCAGTCTAGCTTTCATTATTAATTTGTAACTAACTGTTCACTCTCTCAGCTATAATCTTTCATGGAGGGTTGTTTTTAAAACAAAACATGAGGCACCAACACAAAAATGTAACGGGAACTTCCCCTAAGGAATCACCTTTTTAAAATTTCCTCACATCCCACTCTTTGAAAACTCATCCCTCTAACAGATGACTCTAAGCATTTTTTCACAACTCAATTGTACACAACCTTGCCGGTGAGAAAAGGGAGATCCAGGGCTCACTACGACTGCAGAGCAGGGGCAGGGAGATCCTTTGCTCTCTCTCACGCTTCCTTGGGTGGGAAAGGAAATAGCCGAGTCCTTTGCTTGCGATTTCTCTGGCAGATAGGAGCCAGCAGAGACAGGAAACTGAAAAACCTGGCTTGTCTCCCCCCCTGCCTACAGCACCTCACGTCAAAGGACGCTGGTGGGTTGAGCTGCTGAAGCTGCTCCTTCCCAGATCCCCTCAAATCTTATTTGGTGCCTGCAGGGAACAGTCTGGTCAGAGAGGTCAGATAAGCCAATGCTCTGCTCTACATTTGGTTCTCCTGTATGGCTTGGGCATCCATCCCTTCCTTCCCCTTCTTTCAAACCCAGAGAACCAGACAAGTCTGTGAAGTGCATTTGAGATTATCAGCTATACCTACATTTTGGTCAAAGATGCCATAAACCATGATGCAAGATTACTTACTTTTTTTGACATGACCTGTATGTTGCTACATTACTGTCTCTTGAGGTGTTACAATCTCTATCATTCTCTATATGTTGTGCTTTAGAGATCACAGTGTTGGGAGAGTCTGAGTCTCTGTGTGAAACATAAACACGTGTTTATACTTAAGAAACTGTTAGGTAAATATTCTTTTTGACATAATGAGTAATTTTATCTTCACCAGTTTTAAAACGTATTAAAAAAGATACTCTAACAGTATTACCAAAAAAAAAAAAAATGAAGTGGAAGATGCTGACTTTTGGCAAAAGCATAAACATGAATATTTCATCATTATATTAAACAAAGAACTCTAATAAACGACTCAGACCTCCTGGAAAACAAAAAGCTTTTCCTCTTTCAGAGGAAAAACATTAGAGAACTTCCAGAGTAAAATATTTACTCACGCAATTTATTTAGTGCACAAATGTGATGAAATTGGATATAGATCTATGGCTACCATTTGAATGTGTCATGAGCAATAAGGGTGATGTAGGGGTGTGTATATATATATATATTTACACTTGCTCACATGCACAGCACCAGGAGCCCAGATACGCATCTTATTTTCTTTCCTCTATCTTTGTTTTTCCTCCCTCATCCCAAGTCTGCTAGAACAACAGGAAGGAACTATTAGCAAGGTTCTTCAAATGCAAAAGGCAAACTAAACTACATAAGGTTAAACCAATCAACTGCATAGCCATTGCAAAATAAGTATATTTAATATATGGAATGCAAAAATTATCTTATATAATGACCATCAAGATACTCACAAAATAAAAAGATATTCTTGATACTGACTACTTCTCATGGTAGAAAGTTTTCTCCATCATCTATAAGGATGGCACATTTATTCCTCCATGTTTTACCATTATGCTGCCAATTAATGTCATTTAAAGAGCCAAGATCATAAGAAAAATTAAAAAAAATAAGATCACCCACACAGAAACAGTTTGACACTTTTTTAATTCCACCCTTTTATTCTATTTCAGCAGAACATCTACAAATAAAAGTTCATTTAAATAAAAAGGAAGAATCAGACTGTTGTTTGCACGGCAAGAATTTGAAATGCAGATTGGATTGGATAAGGGTAGCTCTAGATAATCGGGAAGTGTTCAGCAGATAGTATGTTCCAAATAGCATCTGAAAGTAAGGTATTTAAACAACTGAACAATCCCATCCACCTGCTGATGCAACTAAATATGTCTTTCTTTATAGAAAGAAGGGAAGTATACTACACAAACAGCAGAAAATACCAACAGTGCTACCAGTTTAAAACTTCTTATTCCCTTTTGTTTCCTTTTTTTAAAGAGCAGGCAACTTCTAGAGATGGGTACCTCCACACATACTTTGGTCTAATTCTAGTTATTTATGTTCTGACCATCTACTTGACCAAACCTAGGAAAAAAATGGCTTTAGACCATACATTGAGAAAAGATGGATAATTAAAAAGGTAAACCGTAGTTCTCACCTTTGCAAATTACAGAGAAGGAAATTCTACTAGTAGCAGCAAACAATCAGAACTATTTCCATGAGGTTTTTCCTTAGTTTTAGGTATGTTTCCCCCTTTTCTCCATTCCAAAAAGAAACATATGGAGGGTGACCCTGTCCCTGTGCTAGGACAGACACTTAAGTCTATCTAGCTTCAGCTATCTCCATCTCCTCCAAGGTAATGGTCTGCTTTTTATCATCACCAGAACCTCAGCTGCTGCAAAAGCACTTTATAATGCATGATGGTATTCTTTTAACAATTTCAGGTAGATATGAAAACTGATCCAAACTTGCAGCCTTTTCCCATCATGGTATTTTTGCCTTAGACTCTGGGATTTGGCCAGACTGCCAGGGTCTGATTTCATTATGCTTGAATAGCCTTTTGCAAAACCTAGTTTATCACTATGTGATGAATTGCTCTCTCTATTCATGTATTAGCAAGCAGATAATGGCTAGAGGAGGCTAAAGAAAGCATTATGGGCAAAATAGTGTTTATTAACACTTTCCCCAAACGACTTACCTAGCCTACTTAAATTCACCATAAACACACATTAATGTTTCTAAAATAAACCTAGAAACAATAAAAAATTTAAAATGTTTCTCTGCATAGCTGATCAGATTTTAACCTGGTCTGTCTATTGTATTGTAAATCATAAAACTTGCACAGACTACAATCCAAACTACAAGAAAACAACCAGTGAGCATGCACACACTGGTGTAATCATCACCCTGGCTTCATGTGAACTTCATCAGCAGTAATGGCCCTACCACAGATATCTGGGTGCTCCTTGATGCTACACCAGACAAAACCAGCTGCAAACCTTATCCAGAACACATGAAGGTGATACAGCTGATACACTGTGTTAGCTTACTACTAGACAGGTATTTCAATTTTTTTTTTTTTTGTAGTTTCACATACTTACTGATAGCTCTATTGAAATACCAGCTATAAGCAAAGTTTGAGAGAAAACTATGAAGAGAAATAGTTTTGCCTCGTTTTAACCAATATTGTTGCTGGAAATATTTAATGTGATTTTTAAACTGGTCAACACTGAATGTTTCAGATGAGTGAAAACATAGGGAACTTCACATACAGACAGACTAGAAATGGCAGATGATGGTTAAGCAAATATCCCAAGGAGTAATGAAAAAAAATTTACCATTTTTTTTGCAAAAGTTAAGCTCAAGTCACAGTTGCAGACCTACTGTTTAACCACAACCATTGGGTTGTAAAGTTCTGTTCTGAATCCCACATCCCTTAGCTAAGCAGCAAAGCAAATCTCTGATCCAACACTTTAGCAAGTGTTATTTAAGGATATAAATGCAGAAACAGATTTTTCCTGCTCAAGAAGTGATAGTATTTATCTGTTTTCTAAGTTCTTTAGTGCAAACATTATCTTTTTGTGCAAATATTATCTTTCTGGATTTCTGGCTTTCTCTTTTCATCATTCTGATGCAATGAAGTTCATGCTTCTTAAAATGGCTCCCTAATTTATAGAATAAGTCTGAAGAACAACTGGTGCACATTTAGTTCTACACTACCTATAAGTGATCTCAACACTCAAACACATTTCCACCTCTACATTGGCAAAGGAGTAAAAATCAGTGGTAAATCTGCTTCAGTATTAGATGACATGAACATGAGACTTTCAGTGAGTTTATAATTTTCAGAAAGAAAGAAATGTGATTTATTCCATATATTAGGCATTATATTACAAGAAAAAAACAATGCATGTATCTATATCCATATAGACAGAGCCCCTACCCACAGAAGTGACACCTCTAATGTGTGTGCCAAATTTCCATATAGACTCTCAGAAGGGAACCAAGCCCTCCAGCATGATAGCATCCATTACATCAAATTTACTGGGACACGATTTTATTTTTATGAGACAATTATGTGCCACTGTAAAAGCATTGTTCTCTTAGTTAAAATAGTCGGCAATTAAAATTATCTTGCAAAAACACATTAAATTCATAGTTTTTAATATAATATTTTTAAAACGGACACTTTTTGTCACAATATCTTGGCTTTTTTTAATTATTATTATTTCTTACACTTTAAATGGGAAGAGTTAGTTTCCTGTTATTTTTATAAAAAGTCTTCCAGGATTTTTATTTTTAAAACGCTTCTTCTGCCACTTTCTTTAAAAACTGTAGAATGATGAAGAATTAGCTGGAAGGAAAACTTCATGAGTCCCACTGAAGCAGTTTTTTTGTGAAACCCCATTTATAGAAATGCCATTTTGTCATTTTTACCCTGAACAGAAACTGTGTGTGATATTTCCACCCTTATACAACTCAACTCATTATACTGTTTCCATAACAACAAATAGCAGTACATGAAATTAGATCCCAATAAGATTCTGAGAAAATTGAGTTACAGCCTGCTAACGTGTCTCTTAGAGACTCATACAATGAACGAGAAACCAAATCTGCAAAGCTGGCAATGTGGGTACCTAATAATAGCAGTACAAGAGGTTAATATCTCATGAAGGGAATCAAAGAAAATCTGTCTTAGCCTACACCCACTAGGTAAGAAAAGCCTCCGTTTGACACAGTGGCTATACTGTTTAATGGACACATTTAACTCCGTGTTTTATCAAGAGCTGCCTAAATAGAGGGTGCTCTAGAAAAACATGGAGTAATGGCTCCATGGGGTGGATTGTCAGACAATACTGTGCCAACTGGAACATTTTTTCCTAACTCTTAAAGACTCCTGCAATCCAGCCTTTCTGTTCCAGATAATACACACAACTGAAGCCTTTAAACTTTTATAACTGTCTATAGCTGAAGACTATATATAATTAATTAGTTTTGGACAGTGTTTTGATTTTGCAAAACAAAAAAAGTGAAATGAGCCCATGACCGACCTCCTCTCAAAGGAACTTGGTCCTAATACAGCACTCACTGAACTCCAGTGCTAAGCTCTGTTGTGGCTCTAATTCAATTTTATCCATGCAGTGAACTCTTAACACCATCACCACACAAAGATACTATAGTCAGGTTCAAACCCTTTTCCAAACTACACGTTAGGGAAAGAGACTTCTTTCCTTACTAGAACCTGGTTTTGTATCTGTTCAATGATGATGGACAAAAGCTCACTTAGCAATTTTAATGAAATTTAATAAAATACTGCTAAACGTTCATAAGGCAGTAATAACCCTAGATCATGCAACTTTTCTCGCTCTCTCTCTCTCCTCCCTTGTCCTTGAACTTCTAACGGTAAGCAGCTGTACAGCTTTCCTCTGGCTCAAGAGGAATGAAGAAAAGTATGATGGAGGTGCTTACAGCTCAGTAAAGAGCATCATTCTTCAGAACTGCTGATTTCCTTCTGGCACAAAGCATGTGTAAGTTTTCACACAGTAAGCAACATCCTGCGCTACGTACCTATCTACAGGCCACTAGTATGTAAGAATTTAAAACAAGATAAAATTCAAAATTTGACTCTTTCTTAACCCAATGGACTGCCTGTTTCAGACACCAAGACACCAAATTTTCAACATTTCAAGGATGTAAGAAGGTTATCTAGACAAGAAAAGTCTGAAGCTTAAGTTACATAGTAAGATATTTGTAGACGACCTCCTTTCAAAATATTTTTATCTGTCATTCACAGTGCTCTTTTACATAGCCATAATAAGTAGAGAGAATGCAGTAGAGGAGTAAATGGATATACTGGGGAGAGACCAGCACTCAGACTATTTGTCTGTAGGGGACACATAACTAGCCAAATTGAGGGACTGAAATCTAGGCATTCTGCCATAACTCCCACGGTCTGAACAGCTAACAAAAGCATAAATAAATAAATAAATAAATAAATCTGAAATAAAGGATACTGTCAAGGCCAGAAACTCCAAAATTAGCCACAGTAGCCATGCTTTGGTTTGTATTGCACAAGTCCTTTTCTGTGCCTGGTCATGTTACATATCAAAGCAGATGAATCCTCGTTACTCTACAGAGACAACCATTACTGTGTTTCAGCACCTGCTTTCTTCTTCAATTTGAGTGAACAAGAAGACAAAAGGGCAGACTGTTCATGCTTTTGTCACAACATTATACCCACTTCAGACCAGATGAAATAGAGCCAATAAGGTGACCAAACTGTCACCTTATTACAACACATGCCAGACATCTTAGTGGGAGACTGAACTGTCATAGCAACAAAGTCTTCATCTACATCCTACTGAAAAACAGTTCTTCAAAGCACAAGAATCCATCAGTTTAGGAACACAAACTGGATTTCAAGTATGTACTTTGCATCTTAAAAATCTGCTAACTTACAGTTTTCTTGCAAGAACTAAATTTCTTTGTAAAGTTTCCATAATCTTAACTGTGTGTTGCTCCTGAACTTCAAAAGGACTCACTCATCAAGTATTTACTCTAACTCAGAATAATCCTACTGTCCCAGTAACCTTCACAAAAATAGAGGCCCATTCTATAAAAAGTAATTGTGGGCACAATAACTGAAATACAGTCCCTTTGGTGATCCTTCAGAATCTGATAATTTGCAAGAACAAATATGTAGAAACAATCCCCGTTGTGATGACCACAAAGGTATATTTTTTTCCCTAGTCCTTGCAGGAATGGCAATCACAGTACAAAGTACAAGTATGTAGTATGCATTCACACTACAATGTCTTTTACAAGTTGACCTATTTTTAACAGGTTTCAGTAGAACAGCTTACATGTGGGTATGTAAATACAGAGCACAACAAAAGTGGTTTTCTTTTTGTCTGAAAGCCATCTTCAGGGATAACTCACTCCATGATAAGCCCAGAACATCTAGTCAGTACACATGAAGGACAAAAGACTTCCTGCATTCAAATTTTAATCACTTTCATTATTTGATATCATTAGGAAACAATGTCAGTCACACTAATCTCGATGCAAGTGTGGTTTATGAGAATTTTCAAAAAAATTCATCTCTCAAGTAATAAATAAAGAGCAGGGCTAGCACCTAAGTTCAGAAGGCCAAATTCTGAAAACAAAGTAAGGTATTCTCTGGCTGACAAAACAGAGAAATATTCTTCAGAAGAACATCAGAAAACTAAGATGGTCTGTGGTCAAATCAAAGCTGCTTTCTCCACAAGACACAGCAGATCATTGCCACGGGTGCACTCCTGTCAGTTTGGCACATGGCCCAGGCAAGCTGGGTGGGACAGGAGCGACACAAAAATGCCTATGCCATTTACCAGGCCAAGTCATCATGGTTTCGCTACAGAAAAATTAAAAGGTCAGAGACACAAACAAGCTGCTATTAAGTAAAATATGAACTTAAATTAACCATTCATCAATATTCCAAAATTAAAGAGGATTAAGAACTTTATGTTTCCTTTAGGTCAAGGGTGTGTATACGGCAAACGTCAGACATAAAAAATAAGACTGAAGTAGAAAAAACTGATAAAATAATCAGTTCCCAATCCATTATATCTGAAGAACATTTTATTTCTCCTTTAAATCATCACAGTAGTTAATGGTGAAGAATGAAACTTCAGAACAAAAATGATCAAATGTCTGTAAGGACAACATACAAAAAAAAAAAGCACTTAAGTGAGACTTCTTTTGGTATAATCATGATTTCACAACAAGTTATTCCTTCAGTCTAGTGAGTAAGACATGAGCAAGAGTAGCTGTTACTAAGTAGAGAAGCCTATATGAAAGTGATTGCCTCACTAATTCTTCAATAATATAAACTTTCACTGAAAAAAAAGATAGTTTCTAATCCTTGCAAAATAACTCTCTCCAACTGATTAGATATAAGGCACAAAGGTCTTTTCAGACAGAAAGAAATACCAACAGATTTTAAAAATCCCCAACAAAAATCCAATATATCCCTGATGTACCTCAATTTTCTCACTGCTTTAAGTTTCAAGTCCATAATGATTTCAAATACCTTCTAATTTAGGGATCACTGTAACAGATACAAGCAGCAGACATATTCTTGGACAAAATTCTTCCAGCTTGAGTAAAGATCTGTAAATATCAGTACTGTTACCATTCCTCCTGTAGGATTTCCAAAAAGTCTGCTTGCTCATTGAACAAAATGTCATAAATAGCTTGATAAGTTTTCAAGATATTAAACCAATTACAGATATCTAAGGTGAAGTTTTGATTTTTGTGTGGAGTTTTCTAACATAAAAAGAAACATTATCACTTTAGTCCTTTGGAACCTTTGAGAAAAAGCAGCTCCTAAACAAAAAAAATAAAAATAAACCCCCATAAAGTAAAAATAAAATAATAAAAAGGCCAAAGCACTTGAAGTTTTTAAGTTTTGTTTTATTCCCCATACAAAAATACCATTGGTACTCTTACATTGTGCAATTAAAACTAAATCTCTAGAGGTTAATAACTTGACTTTCTGTTTCTGATAACCCTCAACTTAGAAAAGACTCCACAATTTCCACCTGCCTGAAGCATACATCACTACACTGAAAAGAGAAATAAACTTTATTAATAAACTGTGTATTGCATTAGGAGCAGCACTGACTTTCTCTACCTCTCTTCTTTGGTAAGATCCAGAAAGTACTGATGGGAAAGACAGATGTTTAATTTTTAATGCTTTATGAAATATAGAAAGTATTAAACTTAACCTGTCTTTTTCTAAGTGCAGTAAAGACACCCAGTGCTGCTAACATTTTTACACGTTTTTGGATTTAATTATGTACCATCAATATTAATGTCATTTGCTAAGAATCATCTTTCTCGTAGTCTCCAGTGCTGCTACACTAAAGATGATTGAGTGCTGCAAGGACGCTGTAGAATAGGTAATATTAACACTTCATTGATCTTGAAAGCTACACATCAGCAAGGCAGAAAATACTAAACACCAGTAGAAAAGGTGCTGCTGGATAATAACTTTTATGACAAGAAATTATAGCTCTATGCAGGACAGCATTAACAGGCAATGAATTTCTAGTAAGACTCAAACAAGCAATCCAAATACCAGTAGTGAAACCTATTCCAAATCCAGTGAGAATGTTGTGAAATAAGTTGCAACTCCATAAATCTAACCATCAGAAAGAGCAAGAATACGGGCAGCATAAACTTGATGTCTCAAAATGCACAGTTTAATTTGAATGTAATTTTTTTTTTTCATCTGCTTTCTCAGCTGGAGAAGGTAAAAGAGTAGAGGACCTTTGTTTAAATAAACAGCTTTTCTGGCACGGTACAGAGCTGTGTGAATTTCAGAAAAGATTTATTGCTCTATATCTGAAAAAATAGAAAGAAATAAACTCATACCCTTCAGTGATTCTGAAGCCAGATCTCCTCCCTTTTGGGTTCCAACAAGGTTACAATAAAAGCAAAAATATGCTTTTGGAGAATTTAACCTAAAATATATGCATGCAAGTTGGTACTAACAGATACAGTTTGCTATAATTTTAATGAATCTTAGCCAATCATAAAGTTAAAAGGAAGGTATTTTTAAATTTTTCTGCAGAGCAACCATACAAAAATCAGCTAAACTGATTTTGAGAACTGTTACAAACAATAAAGAACCACCTCATTCATCTTCAATAAAAATTCTGATCATGGGTTCAAGTGAACTTCAAATCAATTCTCATTCCTCCCAGTACTCATTTAAAATGATAAATAACCAAATAACAAGTCACTGAAGAAGTTTTCTCCCAAGTTCTCTGTAGTAAAATAGATTTGAAAAGATCTATTGGGTGTGAATAAAAATGCAGAATATATAGTTTAACACAAGTAGTATTGTTTACTAAGATAAATAATTCACCCTTTCCTGAACTGTCTCCTCACAACATATTTGCAACTGAACAACAGAAATTACCAGTTCTTAAGAACCATCATTGCTTTAATGCTACTTCAAGAGAGGGAATCCACAGGATCACTAATGAGAAGAACATAGTAATTCCTCCAACAGGCATGGAAGAAGAAAGCTTCCTGATCCTTTTTGCATCTAATTTTTGTAATCTTGGTGCATTACATACTAGTGAACACAGTAAGAGGGTAAGTCTCATACACATTTCATACTGAACATCTTCCAAGCCCTGGACTTGAAATTTCAAAAAATGGCCCGAGTGCTCCTGAAAGCCATAGCATTTGGCACTTCAGCATATCTAAAATCATCTTCTGAAAACCAAAGTAGTAGGTCAAGAGCCTAACCTGATGCCTTTTAGGAGCAATGGGAGCCTTCTAACTATTTTGCATGACTCAGAATAATGTTTTACAGGGAATAAAAGGAACTGGAGGTGAATCTGCTCCTGTAATGACGTGCTCATCCAGACTGCAAAGCTCTCCAGGCAAAAACTACCACAGTAGGATATGGACATATTATAATTAACTCGGAAATAACTTCCAAGTTATTTTATACATTAAAATCCGTGAATTTGTAAGCAACTTATGGATGTCCCAATATTTTTCCTGCAACCAAAGATTCTGCTAAGTATCAGTCATATTGGCTACGACTTCCTGTGACTAGTTCTAAAAGTGGTTGCTTCTGAGTTTTACTAGAGCTGTCTGAAACTTTTTTCAGGAAATGTTTACAGGAATTTATTCCCTATCAGCTACTACATATGCTCCAGATATGTTCTTCAATAATTATTTTACTATGATAACTAGCACTAACCTCCCAGTGTATAGAACTCCATTTCAGGTTTTGCTGTCCTTGTTTTAGCACAACTCTGCATATGCAACAGCCAGTTAGACTAATAAAAACATCAACATATTACGAACTTATTTGTTAAAAATTATTTTTAATACTTCTGGCATTGTTGCTTCACCCTTTTCTTATCATCATTTCATATTTGTTCATTATGCATAGCAATGGAGTTGGTCTTGGAGTACCAGATAACCCTGCCATGTGGGTGAAAGCCTGGTGTGCTAATCCATGCCTACAGCCCCACTCTGGCTCTCAAATACCAGCAGACGATTTTCCTCCTCCCTCTGTCCCAGATACATGGCAGAGGACCAAAGAAAAGGTATGGGAAGATCTTTCCTCAATTGCTTAATCTTCTGTAGTAAGATTAATAAAAATATTTATCATGCTTCAAATACATAAGCACTTCCTAAAGTCCTAGAGAAAAGCTCTACATCCCCCATGAAACCAACTTCCACTTTTCAGTAAAACTGCATGACAAAGTTTTAGGAATTTGAGCTTAGCTAAAAACTTTAAAGTGGAAATGAAAGTGCTGCAGATTTGCAAATATGACTAAGCAGATGTGGTCCATGAATCATCTTTCCTACATCCTAGTCTACTGAACTTCAATTTATCAAAGTAGGACCATACATGTCCTTTACGAGTAAGTTAATTCAAATTACATTTAACTGAAATGAAGGAAGCAATTCACACTTCATAGCTATTGTTTCACAGGCTCTCTTGTAAACTCAGGAAATAATTTCAACACTTCTGAAGCTCTTTTCATGTTTGAAATGTTTTCTTTGCAACTATTCAAATTGCCTCAAAAACCTAGGCTAAAAATATCAATATGATTTGTCCTCTATCTACTCATTCAAGTATTTGACTTCTGAAAATTGGATTGTTATACAAATAAATACTACAATTCTGCAAACTTCTTGCATAACGTTATTTTTCACTCAAGAACCTTAAATTCCTGATCATTCTAAGGAAAAATGTCTCCGATATTACTTCAGTGTAAATCAAAAGCCAAAACAAAATAAACTCCAACTACAGTAATTTTCTATCACCCACTTTTTTCACCTTTCTGGAATTTTGCTTTAACTTCTATTACTGCTAACCACAGAACTGAATTTCTCTTCATGTTGCTAGTTCCACCATGAGACTTTCTAGTCATCTTATGATCCATGGTCCTCATTTTTTGATCTTTCCCAACACATTATTTGCCACCACAGCATATACAAGAGGAACAGGGAGGACCACAGCAGAGAAGAAACTAATTTCCAGTGGCACAATCAAGTATAATTAAAATTATATGAAGATGTAGTCACGATTTTTTTTACTTGGAATTTTATATATATATATATCTAAAAATATATACACACACACACACATATATATGTATATACACACTATGCCAACTTAAATCATGCCTAGGAAGTCCACATTACATATTCCCAGAAATTCATAGCATTTTGCAGCAGTCAGCTCTATTAGATTAATGTAATAACACTGCCAGCCAGCATGCATAAGTCATAAGTGGTATGATTGGATTTGTCTGCTCATTGCATTTGCAATTTGAATAATAGTCATTTTATTCAATTGAAAATATCTTTTTTCTCTAAATACTCTACTGTTACATTTAGTTGGAGCTTGGACAGCAAAGGAGGGATAGAATTACCTATTTGTATTGTATTGGTATACAATCAAATTCCTAGATTCCGTGAGGTGCTCTCCTTACTATAGCACTAGAAGGATAAAGTCTTATACCCTTACACTGCTGTTATAAATAGTACAGTCCTCAGAAATATTCTGAATTGGCAAAATTAGGCTTAATTTTTCTAAATGTTTAGTTGCTAATTTTATAAGAATAAGAGCTTTTTATTGGTCCAACAAGGATGGCAAATACAATATAAGTGCTTGTCTACATGGAAAAAAACAAGTTGGAATGGCTGTTCCATAGCAGCTTCCACAGCACTTGCTCTTATTTCAGAAAAAGTACTTTTTTACACATTAATAAAGCACAGAAGCCAAGGCACCCTTAGGCTTTGGCTGCATCGAGTAATACAACCCTCACAAAGACTCAATGTGAAAGAGTTACTGTTTTTCAATATGTACACTGGACTATTTCATAAGATTTAATCTCCACACACATTCCTTTCAGACAGTAGACAACTCCTTGGTGATTTACAGGGATTGATCAGGTTGAACAACGCTGTAGATAAGAATGGGCACCAGAACTTGAACAGAAGATTCAACCTTCTGATGCAGGAGACTTTTCCAGCCTGACTTCAGACAGGCCATGCAGCGCTGTAGTGATGTAGTTCACCAGCTACAGACAGAATCCATCTAACAGGGTGAAACTTGAGGTTTGCATCAGAAGGCAAAAAGACTTCTATTTCAAACATGAATAAAATTCTATTGTTTAAAGATAATAAAAATAAAACTCTGTCTTGAAAAAGAATAAAGGTGTTCTACTTCACAAACCCAAAATAGATTAAAAACGAATAATTTTTTTCTTCAAAAATTGTATAGAAGTAGACTGATGTTTGTTCTGCAATCTAAAAAAGAGTGCTCTGACATTTCAGATCATTTTGTTCAAAGTTTATATTGCCATTCTGTCTCTTTCATTACCCTTCCCATTTGCCACTGAAGTAGACTTCATAAAAAAAAAAAAGGATAAAAAGGAATTTCTTTTAAGCCTTTGTAAAAAAATATTAAGATTACTTTTCCCCCAAACAAACCCTTGCATTTAAAGACAGGAAGAGCTCTTTTGCTTTTATCTAATCAGTTCCAGAGGCATTTGATTTCTTTTTCTCCAGCCACTGAAATCTGGTATGTACATTTTGAATCCAAGAGTAACCAAGGGAGAAAGAAGGCATAATAATCCTGTCTATATCCTAAATAACTTTCAAATTTCTCAAAATCATTAACCTTTCCAAGCATATGAAACAATAATCAAGCCGAATCCCTTTCTTTTTATGTTAAATACAAGTGTTCTTTCTTGGGTTTGATTTTTCTGAAATCCTCAAACATGAAGCACGTTTGAAGACGGAGCATCGAGCATGGGCTGAGGCCTTACAGGAAAACAATAAATGAAGCTATCAAGGCTTGTGTTATGTACTGCTCCCTGCCAGCAAAGGCATGGGCTTGGGCTATGGTTGGGGTTATGTCCCTCCAACAAGCTGGAATGACCTCAGGTGGTGGAGCTACATCATTCAGATGCACGGGTATCTCTTCCCCAAGACCTTGCCATGTGCACAGACAAACTGGCGATTAAATGTGAGCCCACATTGCAAGTGGGCTCATTTACTGTTCATATTCAGAGATGTAGCACTAACAAAATGGGTCAGAAGCTGTGTGCAACCTGTAGACATTTCAGTCAAATGAAAGTCCTGCGTACTGATTATATCACCTGGCACACTGTCGCTCTAGAGAATGCCTAAAAGTTACTTTAAAAACAAGTCTGAGACAACCCCCAAAACAACCAGCAAGACAATCCCACCAAAACATCACCAAAGCACCCCAACAGTGCAAAGGAAAACATCATAGAGGCCAATAAGGGTATAAAATTTATCTTCTGAGAAACAGAACTCCTGTCTGCAGAAGGAACAAGAACGAGGTAAAAAAAAAGCAAAAGCCAAAACCAGAAAAAGTCTGGGCAAAGCAGTGAAATCATACATGTTCACTCAGAAACAGCTTTAAAGTGGATACAATTAATAATATTCCAGTTCACAAACTGCAGGGACCTGTTTGGTGACTGTAAGGATGAAAATCCACGTGAAAGCACTGAATGTCACAAATCAAAGACAAACCAATCAATTCACAACATGGGATAGGAAAAGCTGCATTTTTCAAAGACTTCACGTAACAAAGGTCAACTTCAAGTAGGTTGGTGTGGGAGAACTGGTAGGGAATCTCTAGAGCAATTTTACCTGAAACAAGTCAGACAACTAGGACTTAGAGGGTTGAGCCTGCAGTAGCAACATGACCACTTTTCTGTCTTTCCCTTTTATTTAACATATAGGCATAGGCATCAGAGATGGAGCATGGAAATTATTTGCCCAACAGTGATCGTGAAACATGGTGGAGAGCCACAGAAAGCTGTAACACTCTGGAGTAAGTTATTAGTAATAGCAGAAAAAAACCCCAGCTGAGGAATAAACACCTTTAGAACCATATATTTATGGTTCACTGTTCGGGACTAACGAAGGCTGTAATTCAACATTAAAATGGCTCCTGTACAATTTAAAACAATTGTTAATAAATCCATAGTAAGATTGTGAGAAGGCAGAATGACTTGCTCATAAATGCATTTTTAACTCAGTTTGCATTCCCAGCATTGTATAAAAAGGTACTTCATCAAAACAAAGGCAGAATAGAAGCAGTTTGTACGATGAAGAAGCCATTTTATAATATTTATAAAAGAATTAATAGAAATATAGTGAGATAAAATACACATTTTATTAAACTGCTAGCAAGAAAAAGAAGTAATTTCTACCCAATTATTAACGGAAGTTGAAAATACACATGCATGTAAGAACTAAAAGATGTTAAGTGTGACACAGGGCAGTGATATTAATTTAGTGGTCCACTCTCTTCAGAGTGCGAAACAAAAATGGTTGAAAAATAATCTAGCAGATGTGGCACTTGGGGACATGGTTTAGTGCTGAACTTGGCAGTGCTGGGTAGCAGTTGGATTGGATGATCTCAAAAGTCTTTTCCAATCTAAACAATTCCATGATTCTATGTTTCTATACTCATAATCCTGGCAATCAAAAAAGGAAAATTCATGTCATGAATGAATTTGCAAGGTCTAGCTTCAAACTATACAAATATGATTATAAATCAAAATTCTACAAGCAACGCCAGACAGCAAAATATCCTAATGGTGTTACCAGGTTACAGAGAAGCAGAGTAATTCTAGACAGAAAAAGGTGAACAGTACTTTTTGAAAGTAAATACAGTTGTCAATGTCTCATGCCTTCAAGTTCTGGCATTATGAATGACATTGTCCCAAATAGTGCTGAAATTTGATGTAAAGATTTCTGATTGTTACCAAGTAGAAATTAAAAAAAAATATTTCAAGAAGGACAGGTGAGTCCCCATGAGACCACAAGTCTATGACAAGTGTGACACACTTTTGGCGTCCAGCTGCAACACCATCTTCAGTAGGAGGACACCACAAGATGGAGAAAGTTGTCAGTGTTATCAGCTTCTGTATTTGGTGTCAGTTGTGGTGTTCTCAGCACTATTTGGCAGAAGCAGAAGGGTTCTTTTGCTTTCAACAACAAAAGCATATACTATCTCTAAAACAACAAGAGTATTTACTGCAGACCTAACCAAAACTAGTCAAGGTCACACATTCTAGTGATGATATTTAACAAAAAAAGTTATGTAACACTATTCCTTTGTAATTTCAAACTCATACCTCAAAAGAGATATTCCTAGTTTCCTCTGAATGTTTGTAACACAGTTCTCTGATGGCTTGAGACTTGTGGTCAACAATTTTCAGCCACACTGTTCTCATTTCAGCAGCGCCAGAGTAAGGGTCAAAACAGGTCATATACTGGAAAAGTCACAGCAACTTCTTTTTTTTCTTTGTCTGCTTTTCCCTAAACAGCAGAGAAATCTGGCATTAAGCCAAATACTTATTTATAGACAACATTTATTCTTAGGTATTTATTTTAGTCACCGGAGAACAATTGCAGCTAAAGGTACTTATTACTATCTGGAAATCTACTTTTCGAAATATCCTCTGTCAACATAGATTTTTTTGTTGCTCTAACTGTATTTTGCCCTCTATGCACATGCTGTGTGTATTAATCACATACATTTCCACCAGCTCAGAAGCTGTGTGATTTTCCTAACTAAAAGATGCAATCCTGGAGTTCCCCCTCAGTCTTTATGTAAAAAACCCCTAGTTGCTCTGCATGCTGGTTTTCTTAAATAAATGCTAGAATAAAAACTGAGTCTCAGGATTTTGTACTGTGACTTGAGTGAGTGGGTTGTTGCTGATAGAACCAAGTTTCTTACAAACCCTCTGCAGAGACCGAGGCTTTCCATTCAGAGCCATCCATTCTCACCGCCAAATGAGAAAGGCTGTACCCTTCAACACCGCGTTGGCTGCTTCCACAGGCAAAAGGCAAATGAAAATTGTGCACTCTTCTTTCATAGGCCAGAGCTTTCACACTTAAAAATACATGCTTCTGTCAGGGACTCTTCTCTTACTTTATAAAGCAGCAACTCTTTCTCTTTACATGTTCTGTATCTTTCCCCATATCATCTTTCATCTGCCTCATTTGTCCCACGCTCGGGACAAGGCCTGAACTGACCTCAGTCTCCATATGTTTGCCAGTTATTTATTGACATATGTTCGGCCCAACCTTTGCATGGTGAGAAATTTTTGTTTACTCCATTCTGCAGACTGATAACCAGGCCGGGGATCAGAGCATTGTATAATACAGCTACAAGTGCTTATGCTTGCAAACTCCGTAATACCAGTGTAACATATTTCAGCCAGCTCTTGCACGTCAGCTATCAGCAGGGATTTTCAGAAGTTTCTATGCTGCTTACAGAGCTCAAAGGGATGTTGCCATTGCACTAAACCCAGGCCCGAAGAGGTGCACAACTGTGTGCATATGCAAAAACCAGCTTAATTCTCCTGACTTCTCATCAAACCTTCCAGATGCTTTTTCCTCTGCAGAAAAGAGGGAATCATAAGGACAAAGAAAAAACCAAAACCAAACCAACAAACCAACCAAAACAAACAAACCAAAAAAAAAAGGGCAGAAAAACAATTCAGAGATCAGCAGCTGAAATCACTGAATATGCAGGACGCCAGACAGCTATCCCAGCTTTCTCAGGTTCGGAGTGCTGCTGCAGTAGGTGACAAGTGACCTATTACCTAGCATCTCATTTTCTTGTTCAACATTTGATACTACTTTCTATTGAAAAGGTGACAAAATTCCTCCCTTTGTGATCCACTGTTTCACCAGTGGATTTTTACCATTGTCTTTCAAACAATGCAGTGACACTAGTGTCTTTAGAAGCACTGTATGGCCAGAATGCAACAAAAGCCATCTACAGTTTTTTCCCATAATGGCTTTTTCATTATTAATGATAACTTAGAGTGATCTAAAACGTTGTGAGGTGGTTACTGGACCCATATTCTACCTAGAGCCATTAACTGTTTCTCTGATTATATCAAAATGCATCTCAATTCCCCATCTACCTCCACTGCTACAATTGCTTCATCAATATTCATAAGATCCAAGGGCTTGATATTGATTACCGCATCTAATGGACTCATTATGCAAAGTCATTGTGACCTCTGCAGCAATTCTACTTTTCTGACTTATCGAGACGCTTGCTCAAAATGTTTTAAGACATTGGTACCAACGCAGGAGCGAGCAGAGCACTAAAAACCCCACCACAGCATTTTTAAATGATGATACTCTGACAGGATGGACTTTTTCCGTGCCTGTGTAAGATGTCACGCAACCCTCTGTCACATAATCCCCAACTTAACAGGAGCCCTTGTTATCACACAGCAGAAAGTAGTAGTTAATATTAACTGATCATTATTAACATTCATTACGGAAAATCAATCTGATTGTGCTATAACCTCCTGCTGCAGTCAGCTGGGTTATTCTGATATTTACACAATATTGAGTTCCTGCTAACCAAAATTGTGGCGGTTACATAACATCTTTCAATGTCATGGTGATTCTGCAAACAGAACCTATTCCATTTATCAGCACCAAGGTACAAAATAAACGCATTCTGCAAACAGTTTCTAATGGCAAATATTTTCCTGCTTCATATGTCCAGTATTATTAGTGACAAGCATTCTTTTTTGAAAATGTAAGAACAAAACAGTGCAACTACACTGTGAATTCATCTTTTATTCTCTAAAATCTAACCTTTTCTGGAATAATGATATTCATTAAGAAATCACTTTAAAAAAAGTCAAACAAGAACAATATGACAACACTTTCCTGTGTTAAGAAATTGAAAGAGTGAAAATAAAAGTTAGACAAATTCTGGAATAGAAATTAGGAATAATATATTAAACTAAACAAATAACCCACAAGAATCAATGACCTAGAAGGAAGGTGAGTACACTATTACTCGGATTCTTTACCAAAAAAAAAAAAAAATCTGTAACTCAGAAACTAGTATCTGGGTTCAAGAATAATTTAGTAAAATATTGTTGGTACAAGTGCCATTGTTCCATTATAGTTAACTATGGAATTATTATTGGGATGTTTTCTGCTACCTACAAATTATTAAATAAAGATGGAAAAAAAATTAGTACACCTACTTTTTCAGGTCATTTCCACCACCCCTCAACCTCCCCCCAGTAACTTTACGATGACTGTCAAGTTGGTTCTCTTCTGTATTCTGGAAAAATGTTTCCCTGTCAAAAAGTAAAGTTTTCATTCAAATTTGGATTTAATGCTGAAATACTATTTCAAGGCTTCCAAAATAATCTGTAATAAACACTACATATATATAAATACAAGATTAACACGTTATTCTGTTCTTTAATGTGAACATATGGTTAAAGATTTCTACAGTATAGTTGCACACTGGTTTTGGACTTGTCTGCTATGACTGCGTCACAGCAAAACAGCTTTTGTTCACATTGCTTTAATCTTCTCCACTGAAAATTAATATAATCCAAATATAAGTTTCATGTATTTCAAATAATTTAGAGATACACATGTGTAGGGGAAATGTAACTGAAAAATTTAGTATCTCAAAAAAGCAAAACACTTTTATCAACAGAAAATCAACTCAAATGAGAAGCCAAAGAAAAAATTGTCAGCTGTAGTCAGAAAGTAGGAGGAATAGCTTATTCTCCCTGAGTACATTAGCAAGGGCATCTATAGCTGATCTCTTTGGTTTAAAACATGACTTGCATAGCATTTTCATCTTTAGTGGGAAAACACAGCAGAACACAGGCGTCTGATTCAGGCTTTACTTTTGCTACACGAGACTCTTCCTAAGTAAAGGTGGAGCAAGATTACAGCCATGTTTGGCCTATTTTATGCAGTACTATAGGGGGTTTCTTCAGAATTAGTTGAAACACACCTAAACATGATACAAACCAAAATACAGATTGCCATCAAGTCTGTATTATTTTCAACTTTCACACTGAAAGCACATCTATATTATGCTGCAGGATAACAAAGTAGGGCTCCAAAAACGTGTTTGCCTAATTAGAGTAATTCATAGGTTTCATTACACTAGTCATATCTGGGCATGGACTAAAAGCTCAAATTTTATCTTCATTCAGAAATTTGTATCTTTTAAGCCCTATGATCTAAAAGGACAATATTTTTCTCCAGACAGGAAACCAAAATTAAAAATTCAAAGCACATATTCTCATTCTGTTTCACAGCTGAAATTTCTGCCAAGTAGCAACTCTCTCAGCAAAAACTTAACACTGCAAAAATTTCAAAGGTAGAATTAATTAGGAAGCAAGTACAAAGAAACTCAAGTAATACGAGCTCAAAACTCAATATCTTCAGTCAGTATTTAGATCTGTGTCTGAAATGAGAGCATTTACATGTGTAAAATGGCAACTTGGATTTACAGAACTCAAAAAATTCATTTCCCAAATGCAACTAATATAGATGTGTTTGTTATTTATCCCATTATAGTCACTATTACACTTATACACAAGAACATAAATGTATATAAATGACTGAATTCCAACATCCTTATCAGGGCTTAGACTCTGGTGTATAACAAGCAGTTGTAACGCATCTGCTGAGAGTATGTAGAGGGTTAAACCTTCAGCACGTGCTTGAGCAGGGGTCACAGAGGACTGAACAAATTAGCAGCTATGGACAGGGAGAGGGTGAGACCTTGCTCTTGAAGTCAGTCCAAGGGAGGAAACAGCAGACCGTGACTACGCAGCATAACTATGCACTGCCTTCTAAATAGGGCAGCCTTGGGAGAGTGTGGTCAGATGAGGGTAAGGTGCTATTCACTCTGAAAGGACTCAGATCTTACCCTCAGAAGTTAAAAAGGCAAGTACAGTTTATTTATTTGTTTTTAAATAGAGTTCCTTATGTTATTTTTTTCCAAGTCCTAATTATTAATCTCTTTTCCCCCAAGCAGTTAGGCAGGCTGATTTATTGATTATTCATCCTACCAGTACTGTCTTAACATTTCAAGGCACTTAATTTACACTATATGTGTATGTTAAAAATCTAAATAGCTGCCATGTTTAATTCTAAATATAAACCTACACTGCATCTGCTTCTGAGGCTACCATACCCTTGGGCAGAAAGGCTCCGAATGTTTGGGAAGCTGCAATGTAAATGTTGCAAAAAACCCAGTAGCTTTATGAATGAACTTTCCAGACTTGATTTTGTACCTGCTAAAAGCCTATCAGCCTTTCTGACGTATCTTTCAGATGCTCTGGGAATACCAGCAGAATAAAACCAAGACAAACACTCTGCAAATGGTACTAATGGGAATCAAGAGACATTTCAGTACACTTCAAGTTGCAGTAAAAACTGCTACCTACCCCAATTTGCCCCTGATGATGATGACCGCTGTTGTGGTTGTTTCATTTAACAATGAGGCAATAACTGATTAACCCGTAACTCTTAATTTTATTCCTTCCTCTGGGAAGCCATGTATCAGACTTAATTAATAAAGGCAACCTAGGACAAATTAAAGTCCTATTTCACAAAACCTGAACAGCCAGCAACATTAGTTCTGCATTTAGTCCCTGTTAGAGGTGCTGAACACCTGTAAGACCAAATTACACAGGTTCAGTTGTAAAATCCTGCCTCCAGAAGCATCAAAGCTGCCAAGGTCAAAACTGAGCTATGAGGATCAGCATAAAACCAAACAGAATCTACGGAAACTTTTCCAATGACAAAAATGGACTTTGAAAAATTACCTACATGGCCAAGATCTTCCATCCACCTAAAACCAAATATTGCTATTGCACAGTACCATCTACATCTAACATATAACAATATAACATATAAAAATCAAGAACAGAATTTATAGTTGTCTGACACAACGTAAATTTATCCTGTTACCTTTAGTATTGAAAGATAACAGACATCAAGACTGTTTGGTCCTTTCAATAAAGGAAGTGTTTATAAAAAAAGTAAGGTCTAATCAAAATATTAATATAAGTCAGGTAAATTCAGATGAAGTTGAACTGCACAATCAGCACAATTGTGACATCAGCACAGTGAATATGATAGAAAGAAATGAACTTTGCATGGATGCTTTTCTCTATGCACAAATTCGATCAATCAGCTGAATACTGTCATAATCCTGTTTATCCTAATCTGTAAGGGTACCATAGAAACTCCATCATATTTCAAAGATTTTTATTTTTTTTAAATCACAACATGCAGGTAACAAAGTAAAAAATACTGCTACAAACAAAAAAGAATGAGAAATCAGCTAAACTTCAATAGGGAATTATACAAAACCCCCTCAAGGCTGGAGGTTTAAAGGATGGTCTTCTGAAGGTCTTGCTGGATGGATGGATGCTTCACAGAAGAACAGATGGTGTTTGTTCCCTGCAGATTTTTTTTTTTTCTCCATGAGTTGGACAGGTCTAAGTCCTATCAACGTGCCTGTAATCCTAAGGCTCTCACTCATCTTCTGTTAGGGATGACAAGTACAGATCAGATATTTGCACCTTTTGAGATGGGATAATTTATAGGCTTTATGTGAGGTCTTCAAGGTGGGGTTGGTGGATCATTCGGTGTCAAAGAATGGTCTTTTACACCAAAATACGTATTGTCAGTTCAGTGAAGTATGGCAAACTCTCAGATTATTAAGTCCCTCAGCTCCCATGAGTGCTCATAGGGGCACAAACTTAGCTTCAGGTCATAGGCAAGGGGGCAAACTGTTTACCAGCAGATCCATCCCCAGCAGTGATGAATCAGAAACTATGCAGAGCACAGAAGGGGACTATTATGAATAGCCTGTTCTTTTAAATCACATTTGTTTTGACAGATTTCTGGTCAAACTAATGAGCATTTTTTCAAGAAGTCCTTTAAAGAGATATTAAAAAAAAAAAAAAAAAGAAGCTAGAAAAACAGCAGGTGAAAGAAATGGAGGTCCCATGGCAGGTAAAAGGGCTTCCATACACACTGGAATTATCAAATTTACTCTGCTTTCCTATCAGTTTGATATGAAAAGTCATCCCTTCTCCAAGTCATTTATTTTTCACTGAGTTTGTAGGAGCCTAATTACTTCTGACACTTCACTGGCTCCATCACATCTGAAATAAGCCAACAGGTTCCCAGAGGGAACCTCCTTCATTAGGAAGAAGGGAACAGAGACACAGAAAATTGAAATAACTTTGAAGCTGTTTCCAGGAGGAGTGTGTGCTGCAGCATGAAGGAAAAGCTTGCTGAAAATCATGAGAGACAAGAGGTCCGAACAACATGGACTTTGCAAAGAATTTTTTTTTTCCAATCCATCTTTCAAGTTCTAAGAAACTGTCATCATACTGGTCTTGAATAGCATGCACCTGAGAATGAAGTGGTTTAGATCTCCTTTAGGACTTCCTATATTTAGAACAGCACTGCCTAAAAAAAAACCAGGAAGTTTCTGTTCTAAAGTTATTTTTTCAAAATTCAAAGCTGAGTGGAAACACATATTTACAACAGATTCAGTTTAAAAAGTACACGCTAATTAAGGAGACTTAGCTAAAATCACTCTAAAATCCTTTCAGAAAAATAGCTGGGAGAGGACGTGAAATAAAATTTCTTACAAAACTCTGCATTATTTTCAGAAGTTTCTATGCAAAACATATTTTTGTCAGAAAACTCTCATAGAAAGGAAAAAAAAAAAAGTATTTCCTGTCCAGTTCTGGCATCTTGCCTTTCAGTGACCAATAATAACAGCCCAGTAAAAACAGAGCACAACACACAGGATCCAAGTGTTTCCTCCAGATGCACCTGCAGATGTCCCTTTGCCTTGCACATGAAAGAGTCCTCTCTCTGCTAAATCTCATCTTTGCAGGACGATAATTTGAAATAAATACATTTAGCTACATCAACAGGATCTGATTTTCTCAACATTTCTATTTCCTTCTATAAGTTATTCCACAAGGAAGAGTGTTATACATGGAAATAAGACCAGAAGATACTGTTTTATCCCCAGCTTCTGTATGATATTGGAGGCTACACATTTCTGAAATTGAAATTTAAAACACAGATACAAATGAGAAAGACAAACTAGACTCAACTTTTAAAGGACTGAATTAGTTTTCAAGCATGCAGCACCATTATGTTTCCACTTTTACTATTGCTACTTTTCACTGTCATTAAGGATTTCTTCAGCCAACACTAAAAATATGTTTGGCTAACACAGAAAACATTGCAGTATGCTGATAATTAATTTTATTAAGTTTCATCACAGTGATGAAGATGCACAGGGGAAGGTGTCAGTCAAACTGCACTAGAACTTCTTGCACTGGACTTAGAGAAGTGTTTGTGCAGAGAGTAAAGAGGAAGCGAGCAGCCTTTCCAGCTGCGTGATTGCTCGGTTAGGGCTCCTCCCGTTCCTGATTCCTGGTTTGCAGAATACTGGGAAACAACAGAAGCAGAAACATGAATGGTTTGTTTAAAGTAAAACATCCTCCAACGAGCAACTCCACTGAATTATTAGGCTCAGAAAGTAGCTGGGCCCTAGAGTGTTACTGCATACGAAAGGATGAGACAGAAAGGCTCTCGGTCAAACACGAGAGGGGTGTACTGCACCAAGAAACTACTGCAGCACAGAGAGCCTCAGCTTCCACAAACACAAACTGTGAAACATTCTTATAATGATGACAGATAGAAAGGTTTGGATGAAGGCTCTGTGTTCTGCTCTAACACTGCCCAGCTGTTTGTGTACAGTTGCCCAGAGAGGCATCTGCAAAAGCAGCAGCACCAAATAATGTGAAACGTTCTAGACACTGAAATGAAACCACCTGCTGCGTTCCTGGTCACCTCAACAGGTTTACATACGCAAAGCCTCTGGATGTACATGCAAAACAATAGGATTTGCATTATTCTGCAGAAAAGTAACACTTTCTTTGTTACTTTTCTGTCTTTGGTCTATTTTATACAATCTACCAATTCCAGCATCTATAATTTCTGCTTTTTCTGGAGAAATATGCCAACATTTATGTATACTTATTCACTATAGCAAATCAAACCGAATCACAAGCTACTTTAAAAATTCCACAGGCAGTTAAAATTATTAACATTACCATCTGGAATTCGAAAAATTCTAAAAACATCCATCTGCAAGGAATCCTTCTAAGAAACATTCGTATAAGATACCCATTTGCAGACTTTATTAATTAAGACCTTCCTATACACCCCAAATTTATTTAACACATCATAAAATAAGTGGCTACAACACCACTGACACAACCCTAATACATCCCTTCTGAGTGCTTGGTAAACAAATAAGTTTCACACAGCATCTAGAGGTCAAGGTTTATAAGTTCTATGTGTCCTACTCTT
Source organism: Empidonax traillii (assembly GCF_003031625.1). Taxonomy (NCBI): domain Eukaryota; kingdom Metazoa; phylum Chordata; class Aves; order Passeriformes; family Tyrannidae; genus Empidonax; species Empidonax traillii. The sequence continues at coordinate 433,940 of NW_020956120.1, forward strand.
ATTCATATCCAAAGTAAATTAAGCAATAGCTTAGCAGCAATAATAGAAGCCTACTCTTTAATATTCTGATTGTATTGCAAAAATACAATCTCATACACAGAATCATAAATCACGTAAGATTTACTACTTGTTAATTTAATTAGTACAGGCTAAGGAAATAAATTTCGTAAGATGTAAGTATATTGCATGCCTAAAGGTAAGACACAGGGAATGTATTTTTCAAGGAATTAAGTCAGTATCCAAATACAACTTTCTATGCCTAATTTCCACTACTTGCTCAAAAAAGAGACAACAGTGGATGGAGCTCCCGTCTTAAACTATCTGCATAGTTTAAGTAATCCAGTAACAAAATAACAGTCAACATTAAGCTACCAATGTGGACAGTGTTTTGGGAGAAGTTGTAACTGAAGGTCACAGAGGATTTCATTCCTCCACAGCTCAATTCTTGTTCCATGCTGAACGTATCAGCAAGGGTGTTGTTTATAATGGAGGGAGGTTTTTTTGTTGTTTGTTTTTGATGTATCCATGAGGAATTAGTCTTAGACCACCAACTGATTTCACACAGGCCACCCAAGTATTCCTTCAATATCAAAAGCAGAAAGTGATCCCTTTTTAAAACTTTAAATTTTGCTTTTGTCTACAGTGCTGATTGCAATTTAACACAGCAAAACACCACCACAGATACAAGAATTTTACTGTGAATCAGAACAGAGGAGTTCTGCATAAAAGCAAGGACTATTTAAAAACAAAACACAAAGCCATGATGGAATCCATTCATTCCAAACAACGTTGACATCATGGTACAGAGTACACCCCAGAAAGTCAGTTTTCCATGCCCTAGGCAAACGCTCAACTGCCTTTTATCAGCACTATTAGTCATTACCATGACAGCAATACAGGGTGAAATCAGCATCTGTTACATTGCATAGTTACCTTAAATGCCATCCAGCCACTGAAACACAGAGGGTTGGAAAATTACTTGGAGCAATATTGTGCTTTTGCTTGTGCTAGTGCATTCTTCAATTGATGCAAACACATCAAGACAGCTTATCAATTACAAATCAAAATCCATTCCCTCTACTATTAATGAATTCAACTTTGTTCAGGTAAAAGCACTGTGTTGAAAAAAAACCTTAGAACCGAACATTACCAGTTCTGAATAACAAGAGCTAAACAAATTCCTCCGATGAGTTTGTCCATTTCAAACATGAACTTCAGCAGCTTGAAAGGATGTTTGAGCTATTTTCATAATCAACTGCTCTGTTCTCCCCAGAGTTTTCAGGTACTGCAGTATGAAAATTGCACTGTCCATATTTTACATTACAGTGACTAGCATATGGATAAAAGACCTGGCAAGACAGAGCTAGTTTGAAACTCTACACTAAATCTGTAATGTGGAATATTTTATTATAAAAAGAAATTAAAATTTGTACCCTTTCATTAAGCTGCTGCTTTTTCCCCATTTATGTCACATAGATAAGACACAGGTAATCAGCCTGTACATCAGCAATCCCCACTTGTCCTGGGTGAACGAAGTTCACAGTACTCAATCATGAAAACGGATTCAATCATAATTTAATAGCTTTAACATGAATCACTTTCATGTCAATATTATTGTGTGGTTTTATAACCTGAACTTGATTTTCTTCCCAAGGAGGTTACAGGTGAAGCATAATGTGGGTTCCAATGCATCTCTAAAGTGCCAAAGTCGTAATAGAAATTAGACAACAGAACTGCCTAGTGTTGATCCTATGGGAAAAAAAACTGTGTTGCAGATCTGTCATGGGATTCCGCAGCAGCTGACAGGTTAGGGTAGAAGAGCAAACTAGAATCTGCATCAATTGCTTTTCCTCAAAACTGACAGGACAATTTGATGTATTTCCTTAACTATGTATGCAATTCAGAAATTTGTGTTTTAAAGTTGTTACACCTTAATTTCAGATTATTCAGGATGTTTGATTTGAGAATACAACTAGGAGCATGCACCTAATAGCCCTCCTTTAGAGAACTGAACTCAAGTTCCAATGCCCAGCTCTCAGAAAACAACTCTGCCTCGTCATCTGCCAAAGTTTGATGGCCTAAGGCAAAAAATAAAGCTCTTGCTACTAGCTGATGACTATGAAGCACTGCATTGAAAAAAAGAGAAATATCAACATTTCCAATTATACTTTCCTCCAGAATCAGAAAAGTTCTTAATTGTTAACAGGAAGGATTTAAAAGACTTCTGTCATGTATCACCCAGCACAGAGGTATCATTAGTTTTATATTGTCTTTTTCCTCACAGTGCCCGACTGTCCAAGTTCAGGCTGATGGAGTGGGCAGGATCACAGTCCCAACTCCAACATGCTCCTATCTCTTTGTAGCCCTCTCTGCTTGATTCAGTTTTCCATGTATTTTATCCCTGTGGCAGTTCTATTTAATAACTGTTCACGTACAGACAGAATTGAGATGTGGGGTAAATTGATGACTTGTTCAAAGTCACGAATACTTTCATGTTGAGGAAACTTCCTGAGTTCTGCATTCACTGACCAGTTCACTAGCCTGTAATCCTCCTGGTCTGGCAGGATCTCTGCTTGTCCATATAAAATCATATTTTCTTAAGATGAAAAGCTTAAGCATTATATGAAGTGTACTATGATAAGAAATACCATATATATGCAATTATTACCACACACAGGAAACCTTGGCTGTGTTCCATATAAAGGGCATCAACAATACCAGCAGAAGGAAGAAGGAAGAAGACTGTAGTATCAAGATTATAATTCATATAATATTTTAATTCTAAATTACATAACCTACTGCCCTGCAACTTGTTCGTTAAACATTTTTTTTCACACCTCAGATACGAGATGTTGACGAAACACTAAAACCACATTTTTTTGCTGCATAGTCAAGTGGCTGCTTAAAGTTTAGCAAGCTTTTCATACTCCTTAATTACAGAAACACTTAAACATTTGCTTTGGCTTTTTATTTAGTGTTCAAACAGGTATTTCTATGTTTTTGCCACAAGGAACGTAAAAATTACCTCTAGGCCACAAGCAGAAATAAGAAGCTATAGCAAGTCTTACAAAACAGTGCTGTCCTTGGAAAGGGATTTAAATATTGTGATATAACCACCTCAGGTTTGACAATATCAAATAAAGGGAATGCTCATATTGGATGTTTGTCACCAACTCTGATGGAAACACGTGTTGCTTAGGTTTTCTTCATTCAGAAGAAGATTACTTTGAGGGGGGAAATTAGGTGCTGAATGAAGTTCTGGTATGAGCACTGACATTTAGGTGAGACCACAACACATTGCAACAGGAACAGGTTGCACTGATAAGACAACTTGAAGCCAACCAAAACAGTAACTGGCTATTTTGTGTACTCTAGCATCTTCCAGTTAAGTTTAAGTGGTAAAACGTATTATCACTAGGACGATTCCAGACAGGCAAAATGATAATCTAGAATTTTAAAACTCTAAGTAACTTGGTCATTTGGACATACAAAGTATACATGTTTAATCAATATTAATAAAAATACCAACACTATTGCGACCATTATCAATTATTAATGTGCTTGATAAAACCCTAACAGAATGCCTTGTTTTTCTGATGCAACATATCAAACACTAACATTTTCCAGGCACTCTCAAGAAGCTTTTCAGTTATAAACTATTTCTTTAAACTACAAAAATACATATGTGTGTGTGTGTGTATACACACATATACAAGTCCTTCTGACTGATGGAAACAGTTTAGAATTTTCCTTATATTTACAATGGTAAGATTAATTTTGGTTTTGTAATTGAATGGTCTTTTATCAACAGTATCTCTTGTTTATTCTGGTTTTTTTCTGTGGATTATGTTTATCTTCTCAAAAGCAAAATGTACAAGTGGTCTTCTGCATTGGCAGTTCCATGCCTCATTATTGCTACATAAAGGCTGGCTAGTTTATCCCTAAAATTTGTAACAAAACCCAAATATTACAATTTGCAATGATTTTTTTCCTTCTAAGAATGAACTCCCAGTAATAGACAGCCACGGTCTCTCTGCCACACCAAAATCATGACTTCTCCTCAAAGCAATTACATATTTCAGTAGTATTTCCAAGTCAAATCAAAGAGGAAAATTCACTCTGTTGTTCAGCTGATTCTGTCATCTGTGTAAGTGCTTTTACTTATCCCAACTATAGCAAACTTTAAAGAGCTCGGCAAGGAAGGATTTACAGGNAATCCTGAGGTTCATCTGCCGGGGCCAAGCACGCTTGGACGGTGGCAGCGAGGTCCTCAGGACGTAGATGGATTGCCTTACAGGGCTAGCGAGCTCCATCTGCCCGGGGAGTGTCCTAACCAGGAATCGAACCCAGATCTCAGCGTTGACAACGCTGTGGTTTAGCCACTGCACCACCAGGGACACTCACAAGATGTAAGTATATTGCATGCCTAAAGGTAAGACACAGGGAATGTATTTTTCAAGGAATTAAGTCAGTATCCAAATACAACTTTCTATGCCTAATTTCCACTACTTGCTCAAAAAAGAGACAACAGTGGATGGAGCTCCCATCTTAAACTATCTGCATAGTTTAAGTAATCCAGTAACAAAATAACAGTCAACATTAAGCTACCAATGTGGACAGTGTTTTGGGAGAAGTTGTAACTGAAGGTCACAGAGGATTTCATTCCTCCACAGCTCAATTCTTGTTCCATGCTGAACGTATCAGCAAGGGTGTTGTTTATAATGGAGGGAGGTTTTTTTGTTGTTTGTTTTTGATGTATCCATGAGGAATTAGTCTTAGACCACCAACTGATTTCACACAGGCCACCCAAGTATTCCTTCAATATCAAAAGCAGAAAGTGATCCCTTTTTAAAACTTTAAATTTTGCTTTTGTCTACAGTGCTGATTGCAATTTAACAGAGCAAAACACCACCACAGATACAAGAATTTTACTGTGAATCAGAACAGAGGAGTTCTGCATAAAAGCAAGGACTATTTAAAAACAAAACACAAAGCCATGATGGAATCCATTCATTCCAAACAACGTTGACATCATGGTACAGAGTACACCCCAGAAAGTCAGTTTTCCATGCCCTAGGCAAACGCTCAACTGCCTTTTATCAGCACTATTAGTCATTACCATGACAGCAATACAGGGTGAAATCAGCATCTGTTACATTGCATAGTTACCTTAAATGCCATCCAGCCACTGAAACACAGAGGGTTGGAAAATTACTTGGAGCAATATTGTGCTTTTGCTTGTGCTAGTGCATTCTTCAACTGATGCAAACACATCAAGACAGCTAATCAATTACAAATCAAAATCCATTCCCTCTACTATTAATGAATTCAACTTTGTTCAGGTAAAAGCACTGTATTGAAAAAAAACCTTAGAACCGAACATTACCAGTGTATAAATTCTGAATAACAAGAGCTAAACAAATTCCTCCGATGAGTTTGTCCATTTCAAACATGAACTTCAGCAGCTTGAAAGGATGTTTGAGCTATTTTCATAATCAACCGCTCTGTTCTCCCCAGAGTTTTCAGGTACTGCAGTATGAAAATTGCACTGCCCATATTTTACATGACAGTGACTAGCATATGGATAAAAGACTTGGCAAGACAGAGCTAGTTTGAAACTCTACACTACATCTGTAATGTGGAGTATTTTATTATAAAAAGAAATTAAAATTTGTACCCTTTCATTAAGCTGCTGCTTTTTCCCCATTTATGTCACATAGATAAGACACAGGTAATCAGCCTGTACATCAGCAATCCCCACTTGTCCTGGGTGAACGAAGTTCACAGTACTCAATCATGAAAACGGATTCAATCATAATTTAATAGTTTTAACATGAATCACTTTCATGTCAATATTATTGTGTGGTTTTATAACCTGAACTTGATTTTCTTCCCAAGGAGGTCACAGGTGAAGCATAATGTGGGTTCCAATGCATCTCTAAAGTGCCAAAGTCGTAATAGAAATTAGACAACAGGACTGCCTAGTGTTGATCCTATGGGAAAAAAAACTGTGTTGCAGATCTGTCATGGGATTCCGCAGCAGCTGACAGGTTAGGGTAGAAGAGCAAACTAGAATCTGCATCAATTGCTTTTCCTCAAAACTGACAGGACAATTTGATGTATTTCCTTCATCTATGTATGCAATTCAGAAATTTGTATTTTAAAGTTGTTACACCTTAGTTTCAGATTATTCAGGATGTTTGATTTGAGAATACAACAAGCCCTCCTTTAGAGAACTGAACTCAAGTTCCAATGCCCAGCTCTCAGAAAACAACTCTGCCTCGTCATCTGCCAAAGTTTGATGGTCTAAGGCAAAAAATAAAGCTCTTGCTACTAGCTGATGACTATGAAGCACTGCATTGAAAAAAAAGAGAAATATCAACATTTCCAATTATACTTTCCTCCAGAATCAGAAAAGTTCTTAATTGTTAACAGGAAGGATTTAAAAGACTTCTGTCACGTATCACACAGCACAGAGGTATCACTAGTTTTATATTGTCTTTTCCCTCACAGTGCCCGACTGTCCAAGTTCAGGCTGATGGTGTGGGCAGGATCACAGTCCAAACTCCAACACGCTCCTATCTCTTTGTAGCCCTGTCTGCTTGATTCAGTTTTGCATGTATTTTATCCCTGTGGCAGTTCTATTTAATAACTGTTCACATACAGACAGAATTGAGATGTGGGGTAAATTGATGACTTGTTCAAAGTCACGAATACTTTCTTGCTGAGGAAACTTCCTGAGTTCTGCATTCACTGACCAGTTCACTAGCCTGTAATCCTCCTGGTCTGGCAGGATCTCTGCTTGTCCATATAAAATCACATTTTCTAAAGATGAAAAGCTTAAGCATCATATGAAGTGTACTATGATAAGAAATACCATATATATGCAATTATTACCATACACAGGAAACCTTGGCTGTGTTCCATATAAAGGGCATCAACAATACCAGCAGAAGGAAGAAGGAAGAAGACTGTAGTATCAAGATTATAATTCATATAATATTTTAATTCTAAATTACATAACCTACTGCCCTGCAACTTGTTCGTTAAACATTTTTTTTCACACCTCAGATACGAGATGTTGATGAAACACTAAAACCACATTTTTTTGCTGCATAGTCAATTGGCTGCTTAAAGTTTAGCAAGCTTTTCATACTCCTTAATTACAGAAACACTTAAACATTTGCTTTGGCTTTTTATTTAGTGTTCAAACAGGTATTTCTATGTTTTTGCCACAAGGAACGTAAAAATTACCTCTAGGCCACAAGCAGAAATAAGAAGCTATAGCAAGTCTTACAAAACAGTGCTGTTCTTGGAAAGGGATTTAAATATTGTGATATAACCACCTCAGGTTTGACAATATCAAATAAAAGGAATGCTCATATTGGATGTTTGTCACCAACTATGATGGAAACACGTGTTGCTTAGGTTTTCTTCATTCAGAAGAAGATTACTTTGAGGGGGGAAATTAGGTGCTAAATGAAGTTCTGGTATGAGCACTGACATTTAGGTGAGACCACAACACATTGCAACAGGAACAGGTTGCACTGGTAAGACAACTTGAAGCCAACCAAAACAGTAACTGGCTATTTTGTGTACTCTAGCATCTTCCAGTTAAGTGGTAAAACGTATTATCCCTAGGATGATTCCAGACAGGCAAAATGATAATCTAGAATTTTAAAACTGTAAGTAACTTGGTCATTTGGACATACAAAGTATACATGTTTAATCAATATTAATAAAAATACCAACACTATTGCAACCATTATCAATTATTAATGTGCTTGATAAAACCTAACAGAATGCCTTGTTTTTCTGATGCAACATATCAAACACTAACATTTTCCAGGCACTCTCAAGAAGCTTTTCAGTTATAAACTATTTCTTTAAACTACAAAAATACATGTGTGTGTGTGTGTGTGTATACACACATATACAAGTCCTTCTGACTGATGGAAACAGTTTAGAATTTTCCTTATATTTACAATGGTAAGATTAATTTTGGTTTTGTAATTGAATGGTCTTTTATCAACAGTATCTCTTGTTTATTCTGGTTTTTTTCTGTGGATTATGTTTATCTTCTCAAAAGCAAAATGTACAAGTGGTCTTTTGCATTGGCAGTTCCATGCCTCATTATTGCTACATAAAGGCTGGCTAGTTTATCCCTAAAATTTGTAACAAAACCCAAATATTACAATTTGCAATGATTTTTTTCCTTTTAAGAATGAACTCCCAGTAATAGACAGCCACGGTCTCTCTGCCACACCAAAATCATGACTTCTCCTCAAAGCAATTACATATTTCAGTAGTATTTCCAAGTCAAATCAAAGAGGAAAATTCACTCTGTTGTTCAGCTGATTCTGTCATCTGTGTAAGTGCTTTTACTTATCCCAACTATAGCAAACTTTAAAGAGCTCG
>NW_020956121.1:0-1760 GCF_003031625.1 Empidonax traillii
ATTAAAAACTTCAATCCTCTCTCACACATGATATAAAGTCTTTTCAGGTCATAAAGATTTGAACTCAGACACTCAGAACTGCATTAGGACTTGCAATTTGTTTTGCTGAACTACGCTTTTTCTGTATCTTAAGGTTTATTTAATGCAAACATAATTGCCACTCATTTCAAACATGTAAGGTAACTGGAGATAAATAAAGAGTGAATAAGAAAAGAAACTGCGAGGAACTGATTTTTTATTATTTTGAAAATAAAGTAGGATTAGATGAAACAACAGTGCCCTGTCTGCAGTGCAACAATTAGCAAGTTTCTGAGGAAAGTTCTTGACAGTAAATGATTTAACCTGGAAACCAACTAAATTCAAGCTATATTTTTACAGTGACATCAGTTGAGGCCCATATGCTACTTTCTGCTCATACCTAAAAATAACTTAACCATTCAATTAGAAGCCAGATCTCCACATTTTAACCAATAGGTAATCTACCCAATAGGTAAAATGTCACAGCGAGGGAAAGCAGGGACACTCAATATGAGTATCAAGCAAGCTTCGTTTATTCATTATACAGTACAGCTTATATAGGATACATAATGAGATAATTAATATTCTGTAACCTAACTCTATGATTGGTAACAGCCTTAACAGTCAGCTGCAGTCACACACTGTCTCCTAGAATCTTACATACTAACTCTATTCTTAGCTCTAATAACTATATTTACCACTAGCTTTCACATATGATTGGATGTTCACCTCTTATTTACATTCTTTTCCATGCGGCCAGACTGAGGCCTTGCTGCATTCTGCAACAATAAAATACCCTCCCTATTGCTCTGTGGAATTGGATTAATATTTGTGTTTATGTCCATTAACTGCTGCTTAATGAAGCCATATGAAATGGAACAGTAGCAGCACAAGAGGCTTAACACTTCTCATTTTAGAGCCAAAGCATTAAAACTTCCTTCAAGGTAGTACAAGTTTGTATCTTCTGAGTCGGAGGGAGAAGGAATTGAACTCAAGTGCCACATCCAGAAGGAAAGCATTAACAAGCGGAATATTGAAAAAAACCCACTGTCTATAGGTCAGATTTTTACCATCTATGCTGAGTAAAACAGTGAGGATTGCATGGTGTACCTGAAGAGAGGGTTCAAGTCTGCAATCCATGTGAAGAAGGCATGTCCCCATGCAGAAAAACTAGGCAGACCATAAACCACAAATTCTTCTCTCTTCAGCACATCCAACTCCCTAAGCTAGCCAAGAGTGCCTGACTGGGAGCACATGGCCCTCTCGTCAAAAGTACCTCACCTGACCTCGAGGCACCAAAACTGAGCAGTGCAATATGGAGTTGCAATGCTTCCCCAAAGGGAAGCTGAGTCCTTAAAAGACCTGCCATGATAAAAGTTGAAGCTGTATTAGGAAACACATTCCCTACTAATGGCTTACCTATTCAACCATATTTGGTCTCCTCTTTTCAGAGACACTGACCAAAATAGCTAGAACCATACCTGCTGGTTCCCTCCTGTTGCGGTAGCTGCAAAAATAAAACATTAGAAATACCAGTCTTTCAGGGTAAGATCGCTCATTTGCATTCCTGGCACATCTCACTTGCATGGTCCACAAAATGTGTTCATTAACAGATAACAAAACAGCAGAAGGAGGCTTTCTTCAAATGTTCCACTCCTTCCTGAGCACAGGGGGAGTCCTCCAAACATTTCACTGATTTATCAAAGAAAAGGCCCACCCTCTATCAGGAGAGACATATTCTA
>NW_020956121.1:3609-5564 GCF_003031625.1 Empidonax traillii
TAAGTCTATTGGCATCTAAAGCATTTAGGTACTTTCCACTCTGATCTATGTCTCTTTGTTCTACCATAATGTCCCTTTGTTTCTCCTTTGATCACCAAGCTAGACACCAGATGTCCTGTTATCACCATCAGCTCATTTTAACCTTGCATTTGCTACTCCCAGTATTTTTCCCAAGAGACCAACTCCTCTCATTGTAACCTTGCATTTGCTACTCCCAGTATTTTTCCCAAGAGACCAACTCCTCTTGGTTATGTCCCTTTTCCTCTAACCATTGCATTACAATATCCTCAACATTTTGGTTCCAGAAAAGTTACATGAAGAGCAGCTAAAAGTGAAATTTAGATTTTTTTATGTATTCTTGGTGACATCTGAAATTGGCAGATCCCTTATTGCTGTCACTAATAAATCTATTAATCTTGCTTAAGACTTAGATGGTAGGTATTTAGAGTATGTTTCTGATTTAGCTGTCTTCCAAAATTCCTGGATCTTTTTTCAAGACCCGAGCATATGATATTCCAACAGAGACTTATGTTGAATTAATGGTTAATAAAAACGTTCCTTAGGGTTTTAAAATACTCGTTATGACATCATTTTGCCTTCTCGTAGCAACAATTGGTGATTACTTTAACAGAGAGCGCCTGCTACTATGGCAGTAACTTCTTTGGATTATCATTTCAAACATGTAAATATGCTTTAAGGTTTGGAAAGTAAATATAGATTTAATAAATATGGATATAAATAGCTGACTAAATAGCTCAGTACACAGACTTTTATAGATCAGTTCTTTACAGTTTCAAGGCACTGCTATCAGTAAAGACAGAAAAAAGGATGAGCTGACTCCATGGGCCAGGAAGCTCTGCTGGATTTAAAATAAAAAAACCCCAACATTTCAAGTATTCAGCATGTTGGTGTTGTCAGATTAGGAATTTAAGAGACAGAGCTGAACACTGAAAACACAAGCTTGTACACAGCACTCCAGTACATGCTATATTTGAGAGGATTAGGCTAGTTAAAAAACTAGGCTACTACTGGAATATATACAATTATTTTGGACTTTGATTAATATGACAACTTATATATTTGGATTGACATAAAGCGATCTGAAGATTAAATCATACCTCCATGTTTCAAAAACATTGGTTATTTAACTATTACCTGTAGAAAATTCCAAAATTTAAAAGGAATATGTAAGTCTGAACAAGATACAATACTTCAAAGAAAAGTGGAAAGCACTTCCTTATGCCAACAAAACTTCCATTACTTTTCTTCTTAAATGTCAAAATGTCATCATAGTCTGCATAAGTACCAGCATATGCTATATAAAATATACCTGTACATGTAACAGGTTTAAACATTTCCTTCAGTGAAAGTGATAAAAAGTTTTGGTCATGCAGGAAAAAACAGCATCAATACAAATTTAATAGGAAAAAAAAGTTAAATGAAGAACTATTAAGATTTCCCTTTATCAGAAAATGTCTTCTCACCAAACTTCGTACACACACCACGAAGCAGAACCAAACCTCATTGTAATATGCTCTCAGTCAGCAAGTGCCCACAGAGACCACGCGCTGCTGCCGGGATGGCAGCCAGCCATGGCAGCAGCACAGGGCACATTCTCCTGTCACAAACTCTTAACACAACTTTACTCCATCACAAAGCACTGAGACTGCAGCACAGCTAAGGAACACACTCTGTGTTTGTGGCGGATCTGCCCACCATGAGTTGCACCAGTGGAACACATTCAGAATATGTGTATGCTGTGACTATGGTTTGCATTTTCCAATGTATTTGGCCCCTCAGGTTACTTTTAAAACCAATGACCCTGACACTGACAAGGTTTATAGATACTCCAAATATCTGCTTGGGTTTACTTTTGCCTGCTTTTTGGCTTACTGCTTTTCTCACTAGCCTTGAGTCAATCTCACACTGTACATACAAAGCAAGGACTCTCTATT
>NW_020956121.1:6660-59617 GCF_003031625.1 Empidonax traillii
GGTTTGCATTTTCCAATGTATTTGGCCCCTCAGGTTACTTTTAAAACCAATGACCCTGACACTGACAAGGTTTATAGATACTCCAAATATCTGCTTGGGTTTACTTTTGCCTGCTTTTTGGCTTACTGCTTTTCTCACTAGCCTTGAGTCAATCTCACACTGTACATACAAAGCAAGGACTCTCTATTGTCTGCAGTACATAAGAGAATACGTTAACTGGTAATCCTTACCTGCCAAGGGGTCTAAGGCATCTAGAGAATTAGCTTCAAGACTAACTCCTTGCTGTAAATCACAAGAACCTCGTCTAATGTAGCATACATCTGAACCCCTCTCCACACAAACAAACCCACCCAAACTCATGCCAATGCCAAACTATGGAACATTTACCTCCCTTCTGAGCCCCCTCCAGCTGTTAGTGTGTGGGATCCAGTCTTACTGCTAAGGCCAAACCAAGGGACTGAGAAACCTTACTCAGGCCACAGTAAAGCCGTTTTAAATGCCTGGTTAGTTTGAGACCCTTATCTGTAAAGGCATGCCAACCGTGACGCAGCTCAGTCATCGGAAGCTGGTCTGTTCCCAACCCACTCTAGCAGAGCTGCTCCAGTTTACATGGAATGCTTGAACACATTCACCAGGACAGTCTGTACCTTATGAGCTCAGGAAGTCCCCTAAAAATGGACAAATCTGAGTTATAAACTCATCATTTTGTGACTATTCAGAAGAGGACTGAAATATTCGAGTAAAACCGGGACCTCTTGCTCTTGCCCCTTGACAATGCAAGTGTTCCCCCTGTTCGCCCTATTATTTTAAATCCCACAGATCGATGCTTTCTAGTAAGAGTTTCTTTCTGCTTTGTTTATCATCTAATGTCTTTTCATACAAGTTGGATGCAGCTCCATAGAAATTATTAGTGTAGTTCTGAAATACAGTCCATGTGGAACCAGTATTAGGCTTTTTCCTGTTTGTACTTCTATGCCTTAATCTTTTCAAGCCTAAATCAAATATTCTCAGATCATTCTCATAAAGTACCTATAATTTTTAGCACTGTAAAAACAGTTGCATGCTACCAGACCTTTGAGAAGACGAAAAATTCACCATTAAATGTGTCCTTGCTCACACCTTTAATAAAGTATTTTTAAGCACTTTGTTGTTATTATTAGTAGCAGCCATTTGTAATGTGATTCTTTTTCATTGATCAGGACCCTGCTGTGTGTGGCACAGCTAAGCCAAACATCCCTGTACCAAAGAGTTCATAATTTAAATATGAGATGAGAAACCACACATCAATACAGAGGAAGCAAAAGGAAAGAATAAAAGATTTATCTTATACAATTATGTAAGTGGTGTTTTAGGAAAGGAGAAGAAAGCTTGCAAGCAGTAGTGAGAAATACCCATATGCAAGCAAGGAACAAGCACTGAATGTACAATCTGTGGTTTTACAGATATCTTCCATAACATGTAGTTGTGATAATAAGAGTGCTGACTGTATCAAAGTACAAGATGTCATTTGTGTCTTGTTTTCATTTCTATACTGTTTGATTGCTCAATTTTGGATTAATTTTCCTGTTGCTACATTAGACTTTTTGCTGTGTTTCAATGAGAACGCTCAAAGTTCTCTATTCTGTTTTCACAATATCATCCTTTCCCTTTTCTCTTTACATTGCTTTTACTGACTAAACAATATGCAATGAGGCTTTAGCACCCTAGCTTGTTTAAAATATTAACATCAAATAATAATGAAAATTGCAGATGATTTAAATAATTTAAGTTAGATAAATTATACACTGTAAGAGAACTGTATAAAATGGTATTTTCTTCCACTTACAATTTTTTTGTTTGATGAAAGAAAGTCTCTTTTCATCCTCTTATTTTCAGAGGTTTTTTGTCCATACTTTCGGACAAATCCCTGTATTACCTGGGAATTGCTTTAAATTATTTTTAGCTCTGAAATCCTTCTATCCATTTCCGATAAGAGTTCTTCTTGAACTGGCATATTTCTCTTTGCTTCTTTTTTTTTTTTTGTCCTCTCCCCCAAGAAAGTCCAGAACTTACTGATATGCATCTACAAGAAATCTACTTTGGATTCAGATTTCAAAGAGAGATCAGCATTCTTGTCTCTTTAGTTTTACAGTTTAATAAAAATGTGGTATATCCTTCTCCATTATCTTTCCTGTAAAAGTTCCATCACATTTATATTTTGAACTAATACATGTGAGTGCCTTTTTTCATGTATTCGTTTTTTTCATAAATTAACATCACACTTTTACATCATTACAGTAAAATTCAAACATATTCTAAAGCATCATGCCTATCAACCAGTTCACTTGCAAGTGATTAGTGCGGTCATCAAAACATGTTTGGCTGAGAGAATCAGTCCAATCCTTTCTAGCTTATTTGCTATTGAGATCCAACAAGAGTTACATAAAATAAAGTACATAATCATTCAGTAAGACTCTTTTCCAGTTTTTTTACTCCGATTCAGCAGAAGCAGTGAAGCCAAATAAGGACTTTCACTGATTAGATTTTTTTCAGTCAGGTGTTCTTCACCAATTCTTTTACTTGATAGTGGCACTGCTGTGGTCTCCTGCTCAATTACCTCTAATGGTTTAGCTTTGGAGAGCAGAGCAACGAGGATGAATTATTACAGCATTGTTCCAGGCTTTAGTAAGGAACATACCATGAATATTTCCAGCACTATTTTCCTCCAGATGAATGCTCCCACATTCTACCCTTTGATAACTTTTGTGTTTCAAAGCATGATCAGGAAAGAGTTACCACAATATTATTTTTCATTTATTTAGCAATTTTTAACTTGTGCATTGCTCATGTGATTTAACATTGCTTATACTCATTTAACTTTTGTTATTGCGCAGGCTGTACCCAAAAAACTTTAAAACCCCTTGCTAAATATTGTGCACTGTTTTTCAGGACTGTGGTCTGGTTTTATAACACTATTTTGAAAAGAATATACTAATGTAGAGTTTCATCTATACATAAGTAAGCTTATTCATGCAAGTTTTTCCAGCGGAATCATTAATAAATAGGAAAGACCACAAGATTTTGCCCTGCTCCCCTCACTGCAATATTAATTTCACTGAATGAAGGGCTGGCAAGACTGTACCACGTAAGTCCTTGCAAGCCAGCAGTGCAAGACAGTAATTTAAAGTAAAAAGGTCAACAAAAACCCAGTGTGGCAGTTGGTTCAGGTCACTGGCTGCTGTCCTTTTCTCTCCAGCTCTCAAGCCCTGCATGCTTACATATACTTGGCTATTCAGTGAACTTAGACTCTGACAAATGTGTCCTTCAAACTCAGTTCTTAAAAAAGCTCGCAGAGTAGTAAAGATAACACTGGCCTCCTACAATACTGTCCTGTACCTTTGTGGAAGGGGAAAATCGAGTTTTGCCATGGTATCGCAATTAATGTCACAAGGATGAGCATGGGAGTCCAAGATGTGAAAGCATCATCAGTACCTGTCCGTTCACTGACATATCTTCAGCCTGTCATTTATAAATCCCACTCTATGTTCCAGCAACATCACATATTTTATCACTATTCAAAAAATCTACAACCATGTGACTTTACCTTGTCCCTGTGCATTGCCCAATTGGGTAGTCTCTACCCTTGCAGGTTTTTAAGACCTTTTAAGACAAGTAACCTTGTGTCCTGGTTCTGGTCAGGACAGGGTTAATTTTTTGCAGTAGCCAGGAGGGGGGACAGGCCAGGAGTGGAAAGGGACTGTCTTCTGGGGAGAAGGGGTTCCTTCTGGTGGAGAAAACGTGGCAGGGGGAGTGGTCCAGTGTTGTTTATTGTCACGGGGCCCTTGTGAGCATTTCTGCACGTGAATCACTCTCTCTCTCTTTTGTACACTTCTGTTTTTAATATCGTTGCTGTTAATGTTCATTTTCCTATCTTGTTGCTGTTTCCAGTAAATTGTTGTTATCTCAGCCTGTGATCTTTGCCTTTTGTGCCTTCAACTGGAGAGGGGGAGGGCATGTGGGGAGGGGAGCAGCATGTGGGGTTTTCATGGGAGTACCAAATTAGAGAATACCATTCATAATACTATTCATAAACCATGACACCTTGTCTTTTAGTAAATCTTATGACTAACTGTCCTTTGAGCAGGAAATTGGACAAGAGGCCCTCCGAGGTCCCTTCTAGCTTAAGATATCCTGGGAACACAGCACCCAGACATACACAAACACAGAGAATATAAACAAATACACCTCACCAAATTCCACCTGCATGATCTCTTAGAAATTCTGATGTCATAGCTCTGCTAAGTTTCCAATACCCCAAACATTGGTCATATACACAGAGATATCAATATCTAATCAAGATCATGTAGCTCTTGCTAATCACAGTTCTTAATATTTATCATTATATGTACAACAGCCTCTGGTTGATAGTAGTTACTAGAATTTCTTAGGATAGCTATGTATATTAGTGGAAACAGAACCATGAAAAACTATCACACTGTGTATCTTGTTTTTCTGCTATTTCAAATATATTTATTCAAAAAGCAGAAAATATTCAGTGCTTACTCCCTATTAATAAAAACAGTCATAAGCCTTTTTTGTTAGCATAGTTCAGGGCAAGGACAGAGGTGTTTCCAGTACCTATGAGGTTTCTGTACTTTGAAGCATGAGGTTGTAATGCAGAGGCTACACCAGCTTACTTCTGGTTTTTGCATTCCAAGAAAACTGGCTCTCAAAAAAACTCTATTGGCTTACTGGTTGCATGTTAACTTCAAAAAGTACGTTCATCTGACAAGGACATTGACCAAGGGAGACAAATTATTGCATTATCTTCTGCCTGGTTCCCTTGCTTCTCTGCTAAGCAAGACAACGTACATATAAAATCCTGGCAACATAGTTTTTAAAATCTGCCTTTTCCGTTGTCTGGACATCTAATTTACTCTGATCCAAATAAAATGGAAAGACCCTTTTCTAGAGTACTAGAGAAATCTCGTAGTGATTATCTCAGAGCATATATTTACACTGTCCTTGGACTTCAGTGACACGAACACCAAAGACAGGCATATTCTTTACCCGAAACAAGAACAGTAAAATGACAAGTGTTAATCCTAAAAGCTTTAAACACGATTTTGTGAGTAAAGAAGATGTAATGATATTCTGAAAAAGAATCAGCCTAAAACGTCTGGGGTATCAGAGCAGACTTGCAGTGCTAAATGTGTTGGAAAAAGCCAATCCTTAAGTTGACCTTACTGCACATCAATGTGTATAGAATGAAGAGTGACTGAGCTCTTGTAATGCATCCCTTATAGGAATACTCGAGGGACAAATGCATAAAAGTATTTCACACTGTTCCATTTTCATATTCATTAATGTCAAAACCAGAGCTTTCCAGTGACCTCGCTCTGCTCAGGACTATTATGACTAATGGAGCCACCACAGCCTCATCCTCCCGACCCTCATGGCTCACTTCTCCCGTGCTAATGCACACACAGATCATTTGAGGGGAAAAACCCCCACATCCATATCTAAGCTCTACCACTCCTCACTTTCTATTCCTTCTCATAACACAAAAGGGTAGGTGATTCTAGTTCAAGTGTGAAAGAGAGAGTTAAGACAGTCCCAGAAACACATCCTAAGACCTAACACATGCAACAAGATGTCTGAGCACAAAGCTTATTCCAGGATTCACTACTGAACTATTTCATGAGCATTAGGAAGTCAATGCTCTGCCATCCCACAGCTCTATTTCTCTAAAGTGGTAACAATATTGCCTTGCTATAATTTGCAGTTTGGAAAAACAAGGGAAAGCAGTAAAGAATTCATATTCTTTAGCCAAAGGATGAGAAGACTGAGGGAACAAAATCCTAAGTCTTTAAAAAGATACTCTGCAGCCTCCTAAGCTAGTTCCTCTTATGATCTAACTGATCTCACGGTTACAAGGTTCACCCCCCCGTCTAACATAACTTTTGCTTGTTGGAATTTAAACCTAGTACTTCTTATCTGCTGTATCAAGAACACGGAGAAGAAACTTGCACCATCAGACTCACTAAGTTTTTTCACTGGTTGCAGAAACTGTATCATAATATTGCATGGATTTTGGAGTTAATTTTGGAGTTTCAGTTAACATAGACTAGCACTATGGAAAATATTTAATATATCCTAGTTGCCTAGGGTAGAATTATCACCATTTGAGGGAAGTACCTCAAGCCTCCTTTATAGTTCATTAAGTGTTAGCCATGATGCACCTCATCTTCAAGATCCAAGCCTAAAACAATTCATAAAAGGCCCATTTCCTCTTCAGAATTTGGTGAGCATAGGCTTACTGTTTCAGCTATGATTACATATATACAAGAAACACAGACTCACAGAATAATTTCCTCTGCAAGGGAGCTCCAGAGGTCATCTAATCCAGCCCCCTGCTCAAAACAGGTCTAATAAGTCAGGTTGCTCAGAGCTGGGCCCAGTCAAGTCATGATACCTCCAAGGATGGTTATTTCACAAGCTCTGGACAAACTGTTTCAGTATTTCACCACCCTCATAGTAAAAGAAAGTTTCCTGGTATCTAATCAGATTTTCGTATTTTTCAACTTGTGCCTATTACAGATGTCTAAAATCAGATGAGATCTGACCCGTAATGCAATCAACAGGCTTCTCTCTTACAATATTGTGCTTGTGCTCACTTTTGTTGAGAGTCTTTGTAGCACGCAGAAGTTTTTAAACCTGTGTCAGTGAGTTCCAAGTATTAGCAAGACATGGAGTTAGGAAAGGTGTAAATTTTAATATTTCTGGAAAAGAAAAGTAATCAATTACCAAGTACAGAAGTCAAGGGACTCATCCACAAGATAGTTGGGTTTTGCCTTTCTATTCAAAATCCAAGAAAAAATCAATTAGAAACCCTAGAGTTCATTTGGAGGAGGTCCACTGATAACTGGGAAGACTAAGTAAAGGGAAATTAGAGTTGTTACTGTAGGACTACAGAAAATACAAAAAATGAGAGCTGCCCAGCAACTTCTGGGTAAAATCTATGCATTTGTAATAGACAAAGCTCATCTGCCTGCTTATAATTCAGGAAAGATCAGAGTGTTGTTATCAGTATAGCGGAATTTGAATAATAAATTTAGGTGGAGACCATCATTTGCACTTCCCATTTGGTTAGAAGGGCATCGTAACAGCTGTTTTTCTCACCAAAAGCAGCTGAATGGTGATATTATTTTTCAATTAATGATGTTACACTATGAATAGATTACCGCATGTAGACATGAAAACAACCACAATTAGTGAAAGAAATTCAGCGATGCAACAAACTAGGTTTTGGTTTGCATTTAATTGGAGGGTAGGAGAAGTCAGAGATGCAATAAACCCCCTTTGGACACAGTAAAATTTGTATGCTGGAGGCTCTCAAAACAATCCAAGACAGACTGAGTGAGCGGACCTAGAAAAAGCAAGAATTGGGAAATTGTAGAAGAACAGAGAATAAAGATGCAAAAACTTGGAGCAGCATTGAGAAAATCTAAGGGGATTTTGCTTTATAAATAAGAATGTAATTTTGCACTGAATCCTTAAATGAATAGTGATTTCAGTTATTTAGAACTGAAATGCTGTCACTTTATGTCTTTACATTGTTACATGCACTAAGCCAAGCTGTGTAATTCCACACTTGGTTGAGTGCGAAAGGAAAGCTTTTTGGTTTTACATTCCAAATCACAATAGAAGAGATGATACAAAAAGGAAAACACCCTTATGTTAAAAGACAGCACCCTACTGCAGTGATGCTTGTGAACTCCATTCCATATGTTAACTTGCATTTCATTCTATCATCTAAAAGCAGACCTTGGGTTTCCTTTCTCATGCCATTCTGCTCTGTTTTGTGCTCCTTTTCAAGACAATAAGCAGGTGAGCACACTTAGATACTCTCCGTGTACAGCAAAATATCATGAGTTCACATTCCAAGGACCCACTCCCCATAATCCACAACTTGCAGCTTTTCTTTCTTAAAAATTAAATAACAGACCTCTTTGACTACACTTTATACCCTTCACACATACATTGTTTCACTGCCTTGCCCTGGATCAGTGAATTGAGCTGATCTTTCTGTATCAGTCCCAATCTTCTTTGATTTTAGAAAACCATATTCTTGTGGTTGGTGAAATCAGGACTAATTTATCCGTCTGAACATTAATATGACCTCCCACTACCAAATTCTCTACATCCCTCCCTAAAACCCTCAAAAAAGAAACAATAAAATTTCTCTCTATTTTTGTTTCAACCCGTAGGAGTAACAGCCTTCTGAGTAAGAAAGGAAGAATACTCTAGCAAAGAGTGTGGGAACATAAAACTGCCAGAAGAGAGAAACCAGGTACACTTTGCCTATTAATTTCTAACATAATGGGTTCACAGTGGATACTTTTATATAGTATGAGAATGAAATGTGCAGAGAAAGACAAGCTCTGGTCTCATGCATCGACTGGAACACAGGCTAATCAGAAATTTTCTGTAAAATTTTTTTCCTCAGAATGCATCAAACTGTCATTTTGCACTTGCTGTACATTTAACAACCTTATTGTTAGTGAAAAAAAAAAAAAGGGGGAGATGTTTAACTGTCAGTGACAAGCCGAGGGGATGTTTCGGTTATTGAACTCTCCCTCCCAGGACCACTTTCTGTCTCTGCATTTAAAGGTTGTGGATGACACCAGCTCTTGCATCTTAACAGCACTGCCCTCCAAGTCAACTGCTGTGAGAAGTCTTTTTCACCCACAGTATCTCAGTATCACTGATGCTGAGCACCTGAAGACTGAAGACAGACAACCAGCATTTTCCTTCGTGAAATGGAATGCTTTATGCTATAAATTTCTGTAAATGCTTCCTTCACACCACCAGCTGAAGAAACAGTGCCTGAGCTTTCTGTTCTGTTCACCACAGTGAAATATGAAAGACATTCTGAAAAGCTGGGGTTGTAAAAAACATTTTTACAATACGGAAAAAAGAAAAACTTTTGCCTCCTTGACGTCTGCAAAGTGAAAGATGAAAAAACACATAAAACTATCCTAGAAATGCACACACTTTTTCTTTAGAACTTGAAAGACCAACACTATTCAAAAAATAATGTATAAAAATTCCATCAGGATTTGTGTGTCTTACAGTATTCTTCACACCTTCTACTACAGTTTATTTGCTTCTTTTTCTGCAACTACCAAAGACTTTTGTTATCCAGCTCATCTCTCAGTACCTACATGTTGGTCTGTAAAAGCACAAAAGATTCTGACTACAGAGGAAAAGAAAACACAAACATATTTTAAAACAGCCCACAACTCCATCTTTGTTTCTGTCTCCTGACCTGCATGCTATCAACTTCTTTCAATTTACACTTCGATGTCTTGCTTTACCTAGTCATTGTGTTGGGCTTATGTAACAATTAAAAAGCTCAGTTTTCCTGGGATTTTTGAAGAGAGAATGGATCCACATTTCTAAAAGCTTTGCAATGTATTTCTCATTTGAATGTGAAATTATTTTTTTTCCATTTATAGCACAAAAATAATATAATCTAATTTTCCCAAATACATGGTGTTGCAGATGTCACACAGCCTTAGAAACATCAAAATATATGCCATTAATACACCGAAATAACTATTTTCCTTTATACTACATTCCAGAGAAATACTTGGTATAATCAGTGTCTTTCTTTTACAACCTAGCTGATTTTTCCCATAGCATAGATTAGAGGTGTCATCTCTAAAAAAATAACTCAGCCCAGAATACCTAAAAACTTCCAAGTTAAAACGACTGGCAAGTTCACTAAATTTAAAATGGAGAATTATTACAAATATAGCAACACAATTGAGTGCTTTTAAGAATATATACAGAACACAGCACATTTTACAGCCAGACTAAACTAATAATTAGTTTTGACATTTATATTTTCATGGAAGTCATTCATGCAGTGTTTTAAAATGTTGGCAAGATATAATTTCTTTTAAAAAAGTTATAGTTTGACTTACTGGGAAGTACAGGAGAAGAGATCCAAAAAGAATGGTTTCCAACAGCACCAGCCCTGAAGCCCTGATACTCTAGAAGACAAAAACCAACACAAAATATTAGAAAATTCTCTCTGTGTGACATTTAAATGCTGGGTTCTTTGCAGAAGGCACCTTCACTTTTGTCAGTATAACACTTCCACAGTAAAGCTTATTAAAGCAGAATATTAAGCTGTCTGTCATACTGACATGCTCCACACTCTTTAATTCACAGGCCCATTAAAATGGTTGTGTTTTACAAAATCTAATTTTAAAAAAATCACTCTTTTCTATGTTAAATACTATTCAACACACAATACTGGGAGTTTCACACTTTGTGATGTCAAATTCCTAGCACAAAATTATAAAAACTATAAAAAGCATTAAAGGACTGTATCCCCAAGATTCCTTTTGTGGCCCTGATTCTACCATAGGTGGAAGATTCACTTGTTTTGATACAGTTTTTCTTCATAACATCTCTGTAAGACGACACTTTTCTCCTCGGGAACCAATGCAGAGGGCTCTGCCCAACACCACACAGGACACTGCCAGAGGTCAGTGAACTCATCTCTCATGATTGAGCAATACTCAAACCTTTTTTTTTTTATTTTATACAATGCATCTGTACGCCACAGAATGGCCAACAAAGTTAGTGACTTCATACAGGGGAGATGGAAATTATCTAAAACGTCTGGTCTTCATAGAGCTTTTGTGTGAACATCCTTTTCTAAACAAGTTTTCACATCCTGATCAGTCCTTCCTTACTGAGCTTTTTTCTGGATGGTACGCTTGTGAGAGAACCTGCAGGGGCAAAGAACTTCAGCATTTACAGCTTTTCCTCCAAAACAAGTAATAATCCATGATTTTCCTCTCACATGTGATTGGGTAGGGACCATTCTCTGTGAATTCTGTCTGTCCACTTCACCCTCCTGCCTTAAAAGAAGTGTGGTTTACAAAGCAACACTGAAATTCAAAATGAGCTTGAATCCAAGTTTTGACTGTGCTTTCATCTCAGTCTTTGATACCACGAAAATGTAGGTTTTAACCAATGTTTAAAGATATCACAGCTCTTCTTAACAGGATTCCTTATTAAATGGAGGAGACATTCTAGCACATATGGATGCTATCCACAGCGAGGAAGAAAAGCACAAAACTTAAAATAAGAAACAGTACAACCAAAGAACTATTTTTATATTAAGTGTAGGGAAAAAAAATAGTATGGAAATGGAAGTATGAGAATTCTCCCAAAATACATTTTTGAAACTTTATTTTTGCTACTGCAAAGAAAAACAGATATTTTAATAACTGATTTAAAAAATATATTAATTCTTTTTTTCTTTCATAGCAACCACTACATCCCAAGAGGTAAAGTCCAGGAAGAAAAAACTCCATCCAGCACTGAAGTTTTTACAACAGGAAATAACTAAAGAGGAGAAAACCAAAACTAAAGCAGGATGTTTTAAAATTAATTTATTAGATAAATGTATGTTATATTAGATAAACTAGTATTTCCAGCAGTCTCTGAGTGATAGTTGTTTGACCAAACACTAAATCTTCCACTGTACAGACTGCAAGTATGGGCCCCTCGGGCATTGCTGGGGGCAGCATCACAAATACATGACTTTATGGACATCTACAACATACAGAGCAGTGAAAATGACCATATAACTCAAGAAAAAAAGCTTTCTTTTTTTAAGAAAATAAACAAAAGAATGGAAACTAATGATAAACTAAAGTCTCCACCAGCCGTTGTCCACCCATACCAGCTGCACAAATAAAATTCTCTGGCAGAAATCACAGAAATCAGGGTATTTTAGGATACAGCCCTGAAATTTCATGCAGTGGGATTTTCTTCAACTTGCATGTAACATTTGCTCAATTCCTTCTTCTTTTCCTTAACAGTTGCTTGTTTTTTTTGCATCTGCCTTGCTTGTTGGCATTTATTTTGGTTTTACTTATTTATTTCTCTGGCTGTTCATCTTGTGTACAGTTTGTTTATTGCCACTTTGCCTGTGTGCTCATTTCCCTTTCAGGGTTTCATTTCTATATTTACTTATTGGTGCCAGTAAAACTGTCCTTTCTGGATGTCTTAGTCACACTCAGTGACACATATTGCTGACATCTCAGTGATACTGCACTTTATTTTGCCTCTAGTTTTGTACAAACTTTCAAACTTAATTTAGCTACCTATACCATCTACTTATCTAGGCTTGCAAAGGATATTGTTTGTGAAGGACTGATTTATGCCTTAGGATTTGCTCAGTCTTCCATCTACTCATTGTATCTAGACCACATTAGTAGCCTTTGAGGTAAACAGTCATTCCTTATCCTTCTATCTTAGAAAGTAACACCATTTCTCAGGCAAATCAGATTAAGAAATACCCCTGGGTATCGCTAAAGAGTCATAAATAAATGCTTAACATTTATTTGCATGAAGGAAATTTGAAAAATAAGCTGTCCAAGTTTCATCAAGTGTAACAAAATAAAGAGCTGAAATGATGTATAAATATGCATAGAAGATACTGCATTTCAATTCTCTATGGTCCTAAGCAGTCCAGGAAATACAGAAGCATTAATTACCACTGAATTCCTGAATGTCATCACACAAAGTCAGTGATATGAGTGTTGAAGTATTTTCAGAGTGGAGAAAAAAAGAAGAAATTAAAACCCAGAATAAAATTGAAGTAATCCTGTATCTCTTACATTGCATAATACCAAATTAACATAACTGAAGACTTTCGGTATCAGTCCAGGAAGACTGCAGATTCTTCCAGGGCCACATGTCACTGAGTACTATATGAGCATGATACCATGGAAACCTAATGAGGGGAAAAGGTTGGCATGTTTTGATTTTTTTTTTTCACTTTTGTTAAACAGTTCTGCCACTTCTGTAACATAAAGAATGACCAAAGAAGGCTGTGATTTAAAGAAAATTTCCTTTTGCAAGGATGGCTTCACCACAACGTGAGCTTATCATACAGATAAATGAAGCAAACAAAAAACTACAGGGACAAAAGTTTGATAGAATTCTTTTTTGATCTCAACTTTAAATACAATACATCCATATTTATTAAATTGTAAGGTGTATCTACCACTCAACGTAAAACTGGAAAACACATACGGATACATGACAGAATGGTAGAGAAGCGAGGAAATACAGAGAACAGGTCCAGGTGTGCTCTGCTGTACTAAGCTGATGTATTTGAAGTTACTAGAAAAATTACTATGCAAAACTGTCTCAAAACAAGTGCAATAAAAAGCTTAGCTAAAGGTAATATGTAATGGCAATATGCTTGCCCTCCAGTGCTCCCAGGAGGGCCCTTGTGACCCTTGTGGTGCAGATTCATTCTCCTCTATATGTGAGGATATGTGATGAGACTTTACTGGACTGTATTCCCAAATTTTTCCCTTACTTCCCTAAAAACCCTTCCTCAAATTCTTGTTTCCTAGTACAAGTGATTCTTTACTTCTTTTAAACAACAGAGGTGAAAAAAAGATTTTTGTCAAGTTGAAAATACATGGTCTGAAATGGAGCTGGTTGAAATGTTTTATTACCATTTGCTTTTCTTATTAAAATAAACCTTCCCAACAAAAAAACTTTTTTCAGTATGACTGTATTTTTCCTTTGATTTTCATGTGCTGTTTTTCTAAAGCCCACTGAACCTTTTTCCTCTCTCTTATTCCATATATCTTTTCTCAGCTACAAAGATACTGTTATCTTTTTCAGTGAAAGAGCTGTGTGGAAAACCTGAAGTGCTAACTCTGAGGAGTTTTATCTCACTTAAAGTTTACTTTTAAGAAACAGAATACAGAGATCCTTTTTTCTGTCCCTGAGGCTGAGCAACAGCAAGATGTTTGGCTCTTTGTCAAGAGACAAAAGTTGCCAGTTCCTAGACACTGATATTAAGAAGAGCAGAAAAGAGGGGAACTACATTTATTGTGGTGGTTAGAGGCTGCTGAGTTTTTTGGGCTGGATGTCAGGTTGAAGAAGACAGAAGTTCTATATCAGTCTGCACCTCAGGAAGTCTTCCATTATCCCCATATCACCATTGGTGAAACAGAGCTTAAATCAGTTCAACAATTTAATTACCTGGGAAGCATCATCTCCTCGGACAGTAAGATTGATGCAGAAATAGACAACAGGTTAGCAAAGGCATACAGAGCTTTTGGTAAACTCCATAAAAGAGTGTGGCAAAACAAACACCTGAAGAGAAGTACAAAGATCAGCGTTTACAGAGCCATTGTACTGTCTACTCTTTTATATGGATCTGAATCATGGATCATTTACCACCACCACTTGCGTCTCTTAGAACACTTCCATCAGCGCTGCCTCCGTACAATCCTAAACATCTATTGGACTGACTATGTGACCAACACGTCTGTCCTTGAACAGGCAGCAGTCACGAGCATTGAGGCCATGCTGCTGAGAACTCAGCTGCGCTGGGCAGGGTACATCTCCAGGATGCAGGACCATCGCCTCCCTAAGATCGTGCTCTATGGGGAACTTGATACAAGGACTGCCTGAAACAATCTCTCAGCCTTGGCCATATTGATCACCACCATTGGTCTACCCTGGCCTCCAGTCGGGAGGCCTGGAGACACATCATCTATAACGCTGCTGCTGCTTTGGAGAACACACACAGGATCACTCTCGAGGAGAAAAGATAACGCAGAAAGAATCGCGTCTTGTCGATATCACCTGGAGAGTCTTTCTGCTGTACGTTCTGCAACCGGACTTGTCTATCTCGCATTGGCCTTTTTAGCCATCAGCGCGCTTGTAGCAAGTGTGGGTAGAGCCCTTCTCAAATCTTCGTTTGCGAAGCCCAGCCATGATGATGATATCTTAATACTGTTCAGATCTGGAAGAGGGTTACTGGGAACTAAAGAATGAGCACAAAAGCAACTGGAAGGATTTCTTTGAACCCTCAGTGAGTACTGTCATAATTTATTGATTCTCTTGATAATAAATTCAGGGACTGATTAGGACTGCTATTCAGGAAAAGGGAACTGTCAATTTCCATAACAAAGATATGCTTTAGTTTTATTATTGTTGGTTAAGGAACAAAACTCGAGCAACTCATTCCCAGCTAACTGCAGGAAACACCCTTCACTTCAAGGGAGAAAGAGATGCACCTCTTTTGAGAATTTCTCCATAAAATAGTGAAGAGAAAATTGTGCATCCTCTTCAACCTCTTGCCACACTGACAAATACTTTTAAGGATAATTGTTTTATTTGAATAATACCTACTAATACAATATGGATTGCAAATACAGAAGATTTCATAGCAAAGGCCAATTTTCCAAAGACGGGTCTACAGTTATGCATTGCCACTTAAACTATATTGGCAAATTGGCAGAATTTTCTGGCATTTGCAGGTTTTGTGCAGTATTCCTAAACTGAATAAATATAATCCTCATGTTCTTTCATTTCCCTTTAAAGCCTTTGAAGAATACTTACATGAAGGTCATATTTTTCTATTACTAGTTGAAGCTGAGCTCAAATAGAACAGAATTATTCAATTTACTTTTTACTGGAAAAAAAATCAGGAAAAGCAAAGGCTATCAATCATAAATCAATTTCATTATAAGTGCACAAGATGTCAGGCATACAGGATATCCTCAAATACTTTTTCAATTCATGTGGCCCTTGATCCTTTATGCAAGTAATGAAATCTGTGTGACATATCATGATGAAGATAAGGTGTTCTGTATTTAGAAACACAGGTCCTGTTGCATCTTAGTTGCACTACACGACCTACAAAATACATATCTGATAAAACAGTATTTGTGGGTAAAGAACCCTCACAATAAAAATAGTTAATGTCCCAGGAACATCTTTTCTTATAAGAGCGGGAATTCCTTAGGGACATATTGCTTAGATCACTAGGTGATGAAAGAAAATCAGTAACAAGGTAAATAATACCTAAGTTCAATTTTGGTCTATTCACAGACTTAAGGTTAATTTGAAAGCTGAACATGTACAATAATGATCATCAAAAATCTAGATCACTTGAAGTGCCTATTTTGCTAGGTTATACAGTCAATTAACATAGAAATTAAATGAAAGGAACATTATCTTCAAGAATAAAATGCATTCTAATATTGATAGCTGCTTAATCAGCAAGAGATTAAATGGAATACACAAAAAATCTGATGGGATACGAAACCGAATTTCAGGAGCAGAAGGTGGGGCTCTGTTAGTATGTTCCCTTGTTTTAGTTTATAATTAACTTTGGAATATCTGAAATAAAATTCAGCATTTCATTCAACATGGCCTTACCTATTACAGAAGGCAATACGACAGCTCACTAAACAGTCTATGCAAATGGTGGTTCAATTATGGAGAGAGCAGTAGTTTGTAGTAAATTACAGGATGAAAACCCCAACCTTACTGCAAAGCTCAAGATCCATGATATCTCAGAGGAAACAAACTAACAATAATGTAAGAAAAGAAGGGCTAGAATAAATCTCATGAAGATAAAAAAATCTCATTATTCACATGACTAAGACAGCAAATGAACTATAGATGAAGATCAAAATGAATCAACACCTCATAATTCTGAAGAATTTAAATCTGACTCCAGTTTATTTTATTCACTTTTTCTTTACAGGAGCCAAGTGGCTAAACCACTCCAAACTAATAGACAGGATCTGAGAAATGCTCTTTTCAGAAGTGGTGAAATTTTTCAGCTCTTCAGAATCTATTATGTTAAGTAATGTCTCATTAAGCTTAGATCACTCTATGTTTCACTGGAAATAAAAGCACATTTACCTTTGAAGGAAATATTGCTATGTAAAATTTAATTATTCTTCCTACCACTGCATTGCTAAAAGGCCCAGGTTCGGGGAAGACTCAAGGTATTGTGGACCCTGCACAAGGAGAAAGTGAAGACTGTCCTACCTCCACAAAGGTAAGAGTGGAAGGGACAACAGACAGACAAGGGCAGATGAGAAGAACAATGAAACAACAAGGTAATATCATGTATCATAACCAGCAATTAGTAGTCCAAACCTATCAATATCCCGCTCTGAGTCACAGACTTTGTTAGCACTTGAATCTGAAGCCATGATATGGAGAGCAGGGGATGCTCTCAAAATGCCTCTACCAAACGAGGAAAATACAAACGCAACAAAGGGCAGTTTTGAAAAATGTAACAAGATGAGGCTGTTGTTGACACTTCTGTATCAGAGAAATTAGAAGAGAGAAAAAACTCATGCGGGAGAGCTGAAAAACCAAGAGGTATAGCTCATGTATGATGTCAACGGGGAGATGCAACAAGGACAATACAAAGTGGTGGAACAGAAAATTGTTTGCAGCATCATTTTGAATAGATAGGAGGAGGCCATGCATTTGCCAAGGCCAGCTAAAAGGACTCTGCAGTAGCCAAGACAAAAGATACCTAGCTGAGACAATAAATTTAGGTCTGCAGAAAGCATATATTAAAAGGGAACTCAGAGTTCAGTAAGGCTCAGACATAGCTGGAGGCCAAGTGAGCTCTAGAGTCCAAAATCACTTTCAGTAACAAGCTGGTTGCTACAGTAACCAAGAAAGCAGTAGCTGGGATGTCCTAGAGGGAAGCAGGAGGAGATCAAAGTTTCTTTTCTTCTATATTGATGCTGATGAGAAGATGTCAGAGAAAAATGTCACGATTTAATTTAGACAGGGGGAGGCCTGGCTGAGACAAGGAAGGCAGAAAGCAATCTGACTGTGTTCATAGCACGACATCCTAACGAGAAGCTGACAGCATAAGCCTGCTGCTATAAACTTTCAAATTTTTCCCAAAGAAATGAAGAAAAGAATGAAGAACAGGCATATGTTTTAGTCTGAATGATCTGTGTTCAGCTTCCACCACATGATATAGCCAAAAAAAACCCACATAAAAAACAGCATATAAAGTTTCTCTGAACATGCCATCATTAAATAAAAGGTTTGCAATAAAAAAATATTCAGTAAAAAATGCAAGATTTTCCTAGAATAAGATTTCCAATACAGTTCTATTTCTGCTATTTGGAAGTTCTCATGCTACATCTTTTCTGTTGTTTTCTTTCCCAGTTTCTTTTTTATATTTTTTCTTCCTTCTCTTTGAGTGAAACTTCTAAAAAAGCTTATTTTCTTGTCTTCATAAGTGCTTCTCCTTAGTCATACTGTTTTTTCAACATCAAAATGGGGTCCAGATACTAGCACTCCAGAATGTGCATCAAAAGCCACACTTCAGCCTCCAAACCTTGGCCCTGTCTATTGGCCAAATGCTTTTCCCAAAGGCAAAACCCCCACACAGCAAATGACAGACTGAAACAAAATTCTGAAAGCCTTACTGGTTTGAAGTCCCTCTACCACCAATTGGGCTTATGCTTGGAATATTCTTCTGAGCCTACACTTAGACCCTTACAACAAAAGGAAAGGCTGGCTTCAGTCTACTCTTGGAAAGGGAGGCATGCCAAAGACCTCATGCAAGCCATCAGGGACTTTGTTACTGCTATTGATTGTACAAGGAAAGGTCACAGCAGGATGCAACTCCAAGACAAATAGCAGGATAAATAAATAATGTTGCTGTTATTCTGCTGACATGATAGGAATTCTCTTCCCAGCAAATCTGTAAATATCCATTCACAAAACCAAATGAAACTTCAGGTAAATGCAACTGTCCTGAAATTATTGCATCAAAGACTCAGTGGGGAAAGCTTATTATCTTTCCCCAAATATGTGTCAGAGTATTTGGTTTACTCAACTACCCCACAAGGGCTACAAATACAAGACACAGCAAGACTAACAGAGTAACAGAAAACCAAAAATTTTAGCAGTTTGCACAGTTAAATTTGTAGCTCTGGAAAGTTATTCTATGCTGCTATAGTTCTTGTTGTTAGAAAATATCTGCTGGAAGTCAATGATTTGATTACCTTTATTTTTCATTATTTTGAAAGTGATATCATAGTGCAAGACAATTAAACATACATATTCCTTCAAGGCTACTCCAGCCATATCTCTTGTGACAGCTGTATTCTTGGCCAGCACCCTCCACTGAAAGACCAGTAGCAGCTTCACTCATTTGAACTTTGGGGCTGTATGTTGTAGAATTTTCTGGAGTATTGGTGGAACAGAAGATAATGACTCACATACTGCAAGGTATTCAACAGCAAGATATTAAGAAAGCAAAAGCCAGGAATCAGTTGAGACATCAAAGTGGAGCACACATGTCACAGTCCATGGTTGATTCACATCACTCTGAAGGCAGCACACTCCCTAAAAAATCACTGATGTTTTCCACATGGGCCCTAAGGTGTTGTGCAATCCAACTTTGTAGACATAAGCCCTGGTTTAATATAAAGATTTATAGAGAAGACTGTAGCTTTTGAATTCTTAGAGCTTCTGTTGAGTACTGATGAGAAGATATTTGGAAGATCTACCATTAGAACATTGTCCATTAGGAGTAGACTCAGTCTAGAGAACCCTGTATACAACCATTTTGTGCTTCCTACTGTCCTGCTCTTCCCATTAGCTATTCTTCATGAGACTGAAATGAAATCAACAAACATAATTCATATCTAGTCTCTTCACACTTCAGTTTTTCATTAGGCCTAAAGTGTCTATAGCGGAACTAGGTTTATTTTTTCTATTCACAAGTCCTTGCTGCCTCTCAAGCATGTATTAGAATGCAAATACATACAAAAGTTAAATCTTTGGGCTTATGAAGTAAATGCCACAACACCCTGCAAACACAGGGCAGTATCACCCTTGCAGCCATGCCTACCAATGCTTGCTGCTTTTGGAAACTCCAGCAGACAGTACATCATCCCTGAGACTCAACTGCTGCCACAGGCTAACAGCCCCTGTACTTCTTATCTTTTCGATAAAGCACTCTGCAATTGTTTATGTGATAGTTTAAAAAGTACAGCATCCCTAAATGCATCTTAACTACCCAGAGAAATGGGAAGGGACATTTTATGAATTCTGTTTTATTAATAAAGGAAAAGAGAAAAAACCCAACAGTTTTGAAAACATTGGCAATGTCTTTAAAGTTGCACACCTGAAAACTACAATAAACTTCCTGAGAATTCACAAGAAATGAGGTTCTCACAAAAGGATATGATGAAGAAAGGGTGTATAAAGCACTGTACAGAATGTGTATGTGCTGAGCAAACTGTCAGGTATGCCCACCAGCACAGCATGTAAAGGGAGCTGCTCCACCTGCACAAGATCTCTTCCCTCTATCAAGTTTCCACTTCAGCTGAAATGTCAGAAATTGGTGTCTAAGGAGAAAAAAGCAGAATGTGCACCAAAGATGAAAGGCATCCAGGCATAAGCACATCAAGATGCCACTGGAGTGGGGGTGAAAAAAAAAAGAAAGGATTAGCTGATTAACATTAGCAAAAGAGATATGTTTGCAAAGCCAGCACACTTTAATATTTAAAGATGTATCACACATCAATAGCCTGTGATTACCTCACTCTGAATCACTGCATCCTACCACGGCTGCAGTAAGGGAGAAAAGACATTCTTGATTTCTCAGTATTAGAAGGGGGAACTTCAGCATAAATCTGCATGTTACCTTTCCATCTATGTGCAGTTCTGTGCAGTGTTTACAATTGCATTGTTTAGGGACTATCTTCACAGTTTTGAAATCATATTTAGCAGAACACTTAAATATATTTACACAAAATGGAAAAACAGAATAGTGGTGGCACAGCGTATCCAGCCATGCTGAACTCCAAACAATAAAAAACTGTATTCAACAGAGTAAAAACCATACAAAACCAGTTTATTGCTGTTATTTGCCACAGTTCCCTCAAGAGAGGTAAAATGATTTATTCCTGTTGGTGATTAATCATGTGGTCCTATTAACTGTGAGTTTTTTCCCTGACCAGTGTTCTGGAAGTACATTTTCCTTCTCTCATTAAAAGTATTTGTATTTCTGTATTTTCAACAGTTCCTGAGTGTTCCTAAAGGGGGGTCGGGGCAGGGGCAGGGGCAGGGAGTGGTGGGAAGACCAGTGCAATAAAAAAGTTGTTTAGTTATAAATTTCTAATATTTGTGATTGGAAATGGTCTTGAGTGAGGCAAATCCCTTCATTCCAATGGCCTCTATCACAGTCCTTCATCGTTAATGCCATATGACATCATCATTCCAAATTGCTATGTTTAAGACTCTCCTCTAAGCACTTTTTCCATTATTTTTCAGAGTTGAAAACAACCTTTTCCAAGTGTGCTCAGTGCTGTCAATTTTACCTTGATATGCTGGATTTACATCCAGAGATGATGGTCACAGGTAGGTTAGGCAGACAGAAAGACCAGATCCCCCAAAGGTTTCCTCCCACACTCACCCTCAGTTCCTGCATTCTCAGAACCTGGTAGCCCCACTATGCATGACAAGGAAAGATGATGGCAAAGTAGTTTGGCTTCAGAGTAGTTTGGCAACTACTCTGAAGCCTTTAGCATTGATCTGAATGAGAATTCCCAGCAAACAAGACTCTTCTGAATAGGTCTAGTGTGAGTCAAGGCTGGTGTCACATTTTCAACTCTCTTTCATCACCCAAGTAGCAATTAGCCCCTTCCAA
The DNA here is from genome assembly GCF_003031625.1 of Empidonax traillii. NCBI lineage: Eukaryota > Metazoa > Chordata > Aves > Passeriformes > Tyrannidae > Empidonax > Empidonax traillii. The sequence goes on from NW_020956121.1 coordinate 28,199, forward strand.
GTTATGGTTGAGATCAGCTTCTCTGTCCCCTTTGCCAGCAGAGGTTCTTAGCATTTCTTAAAGGCACTCACAATTCCTCACAGCAGTTGTATCCTACCCAAGAGCTCCATGTTTGACTTGACAGGTTGTAATGCAAAGGTCAGTTATTTTCTGCTCTCCTTTCCAGTTCATTTGAAAGGGTAGCCTGATAACTGATGAGCCCTTTAGGTTCTTTGCAGGTAATGTCCTTCTGATACTTTTACATGAACATGTTTACAATGCAGCTGGTTTCCTCTCTAGGGTTCTGGTAGAATTTTAGTCCTTGAAATTCTATGCTAACTTGGAAACTTTTTTTAAAAAAAATTTTATTTATTGTTATTTAAATGTTCAGTTTCTTTCTGGTAGCTTTGCTACTCCAACCCTACACTGCATGTAATCAATACTGGCAGTTGGTGATGCCCTATTTGAGCTCTCCATGGGTTCACGTAACACTACTCACACAAATTCTCCTATTTTGTTGACACTTTTTCTTACAAAATCACTGTTCAGCTTCTCATTTTTGAGAATATTTGCTTTAGCATCCATGATTTCTACTTTTGTTAGCTTAGCCTCATACTTTCTGGATGTGTTTTTAGTAGTAATGTTTGCATTATAAAATCAATAATAATGCCACAGCACATGTTTGCTAGTGTTCACCTTAAGCTGATTTTTTTCCCTAGTTGTTCATCTTGGAGAACGTTTTGTGCCTCTGTATGCAGCCATGAAGATCTAACTTGGTAGGGCAGAAAGTTGTTCTGTAGGATCCTCTCATACTCTGCCAAAGCCTTTTGAAAACCAAGGAAATAAGGTTGAGCCTATTCCTTTACAGACTCCTCTAGGATTGCTAAGACATATCTTGACCATCAAAAGCACTGAGCCTGTTCCATGTTTTCCATCCATTGCCCCTTTAGCTCTCTCACACTGCAGAAGCCTCACCATCTCCCCAGGTGCAGTATTCAGCAAGATCACCCTGCCAGAGCAGTCTAACAGAACTCCAACATTTCCACTATTGAGGAAAACTCTCTTTTTCCCAGGCTTCATCACACAACTTTCTCAGTGTCATTAAACTGGTGCTATCAGGTGCTGTCATCTTTTCTGGTGGGATTTCACATGTTTTCATCTCCCGTTTCATCTCCCTTGAGTTTTTCAGCCTCTTGCACTTTGTGTCAATGCCAGGCTCAGGGTTTCCAGCTTTCACTACTGATTGGCATGAGGGGTGTCTAGAGTAAAGATTTCTTTGAAGTGATCTGCACATCTGCTTTCCCTTCTGTATTAGCTGTGAATATTTTTTTCCTCTTGTCTCTTTGTTTGGCACATTTCTTCCCTTTACTCTCCTGCTGAAATGCTTTGTCTTTTCCCATTATAGCAGTAGCATCTTCTCTATCTGTTACAATTTTCATCTTTTTCTGTCTTTCTCTACAATGCTTTTCACTAGAGGTTTAGCTTCTGTTGCTCCTTCTGTGCCGCCTTCCAAATTTTTTTTTATTCTTACCATTTTGGGAGTTCTCCCTTCTCTTGGCAAAGGGCCACATTTTCTGCCTGTGATTTTCTCCAATTACGACTCTTGCAGTTTAATAACATTGCTGCTGAGCTGATCTCAGGGCTGCTGAGTCACTTTCACCTGTGTTTGACAAAGCCTCAAATGAATTTGTCGGCATCGATCTGAGCTTGCTCATGGTATCTTTCGGCTGTTCCATTTTGTACTGTTGGCCAATTCTGACTACTTCTTGAAGTCACTAATTTGCCATCACATTTACAGGTTGGCAATGGTTAGATTGGTCAGTGGTACCACTAGTTTGGAGCAACTACATTTTGGAGCAACAAGCTGAATTTTGGTTTGCCACATACCAAATGTGGAAGTCTAATGCGAGTAACTAAAAGCTTTTCAAGAAGAGAGCAAAAGAAGAGCTTTCTGATTCAGACTCCAGTGCCCTACCTCACTTCATGGCCTGTGCTGCATTATTAAAGAAGAAAAAGAGCAGAGAATGATCCTTCCTGGTCTATCCTCACAGTTTCACCAGTTTCTAGTGTGTTTAAACACACTAGAAACATAGAAATATATACAGAAATATCCTGCACTATTCTTCCAAACCCTATTTTAACTGCTTTATACTTTGGGATCCAAGGTATTTTTTGCCAATGAGTGACATAAAGCAATTAAAATTGTGTAATGCATCTACTTCACTTTTTAACCATTTGAGAGATCCCTTGAACATGCTCTAATGATACTTAAGAGGAACCATAAATATATGTTCACACATCAACATCTCCTTGTCACACATGACTCTATATACTATATTTCCTGTGCTATCTTTTCCTCTGTTATCTATAAGTAGTGTAGCTCACCTAGTTCCTTGAGATCATAATTTTTAAGAGCTTTTGGTGGCAGACCTTGGAAAAAGTACTCTCATACCCACATGCTAATAATCCACCTTCACAGAGCTATAAATACATTTGTAGGGCATCACATTCTCACAAAAACTCACTTCCTACAGTGATCCATGGACCAGTAGTTCTATTTTTTATTACCATTTCTATGGTAATTGCGACTGTGTAAGTTGGACCTACTGATCTTTAGTGCTTGTCATCATTATGGGAAGTTTTTATAAACACAGATGTCACATTTCCTACCTTCCATTTCTCCTTTACTGCTATTAATACAAGCAGTAGCTTATTCCACAGTAAATAGTTCAGCAGTTTTCTAGAGTTCTTTCAAAAGTCTGAAGAGGAATCTTTAGAGGAACCTTAAAAAGTTCTAAAAGAAGAGACTGAAAATTTCAGAGACTTGTAATGGTTCCTCAAAATAGAAGCCTGGCTCCAAGAAGCCAGTCATCTGGCTTGCTATAGGTTTTGCCTGTTTATTACAATTTTTGCAATTTTATCAAGATCTTTCACTTCTGGAACCACTTTGATAATTACCAGATTTCCCTGTATCTCGTTATTATTACAGCCTAGGTTAGTTATAAAGGTCATGTCAAAGTGACAGCTGTATCATCACATTTTTTCAGTAACCCTTTGGCAGCAGTTGTTCAAAACAGCTCCATTCTCATCACCACACTCTTCAGCAATGGAACAGTACATCTTTTACTAATGGCTGATCTTTCAGTAACTGGCTTGGATCTAGCACATATTCCACACTGTTGATGATACCAGGTCGACAGCAATTTTCCATTATAATTCCTTCTTGGTCGCAAGATGTGCAACCAGTATGATCTGAACAGCTGAGGTATTTCTTCACTTGTATAAAATACTTACGATCTGCATCTGCAATTACTGATATGTTGATTTTTTGGCAAGAAAGGCTGTCACTTCCATCATGATATAAAGGATCCCTATGGACCTTTATTATTCTTTTTCTGAATTATCATACTCACAGTAGCACAGTCAAGGTGCCTGGAGTGTTTCTTTCCACGGTGCTTTCTGTTGGCAAACCTTAACTTTTCAGGGCCTTACCTTTTTGAAAGTAGCAATTACCAGAAGGCTCCATAAAGTACAAACATTGAGAAGTCTTTTGCAGTCACTTTTACTGAAGAGGTAGCCTGATCTCATTTGCCTTCTGATTTTATTGATCAACAACTGTACCAAAATGGCACATACCTACTCTCCACTCTTTTCAGCCCTGGGGCCCTAATTTAACATTTTTTGTTCTCAACTCCCTTCTTCTGCTCTTTTAAACACTTTAAAGTTTGCTTCTTGATACGGTAGCAGTAAACAGTCCTTTCTGTTAAAACGCTGTATTGAAAACTACTTTTTGTAACTATTTGAATATTGTAGTGCTACGTGTGGGAGAGAATCCAAAAAAATGCTCTTCTCTGACACCCACACAGCACAATGGAAATGAGCAGTTTAACACAGCAACTTTAATCACAGACACATATACTAAACTAATTGTGGTTTGCTTCACTAACAGTTGGAAATTCTCAAAAAGGCAGATATTTTGAACATATTTCAATCTGTGTTCTTTCATTTCCATGACTTTCCCCCTTTGGCAAAGAGTACACAGTCAGCTACTAGTTTTCTTCCTTCGCTCCAAATTTCTGTCATTTCCCAATGTAACCAGCAGTTTTCTTAAGCAAATAGTCATTGTTCTCAGTATGTTTGTCCTCCATACATCTTCCCATTTCATGGTAAACACATGAGATCTTTTTCTTTTTTAAATCATGCTGTACCAACAGGGTAAAAAACATTAAAGGAATATCACAGAAAAACTCAGCTGAATACATGAAAAGCAGGGAAAATGTATCAGTTTCTATTTCTTGAAAACATCAATCATAATGGAAGGGTTTGTTAATCACTTTTTTTTTTTTTTTTTTATCTCAAGTTTCCTGCCCTTTTCCTTGTGAGATACACATCTAGAAAAAAGTCAACTCTCTTCCAGGGTAGCAAAATTGTAATTAAATATATCTCTGGCCATGTGAATGAATTGCAATGCCTGAAAGGTATCACTTTTCATTCTGGAAAAAAGAATGCTTTGTTTTATATCTGGTTTCACTCGTTCAGATGTCTTGATTTCTAATGGTAAAAGGCAAGCTGGAAAAAAAAGTCAGGTCAAACCTTTTCATAATGATTGAAAGGGTCTTCATAAACAAGGAAAGGTGTGTATATGCTTCTTTAGTATTGCTCTGGTATTAAAGATTTAGATCACATCTCATTCTTTACTCAAAAACTGCTTTGGAGAATTGACTAATCATCATGAAAGTAAAAATGCACCTTTCATTACTAGCAGGTTTTGTGACACACAAGATTTCTCAGTATGTTTAATAAAGATGTATCTTTCTTCTTACAGTAGCGGATATGTATATCAGAACATACCTAAGTGTACAGGGGCAAGAGTGTATGTAATTTTATTCATGCCTGACCTCAAGCTATTTGTGAGAAAATACAGACATTTCTTATCAAACAATATTTCAATGTGTAAAAAAAAAATCAAGTCAAACTTGCTTCTTTCATGATGTTGTCTATGAGATTAAGGAAGTACCATTACTAGACTAAAATCTCACAAAATCAGGAACAAAGTTCTGCTAAGTTAAGGCTAGGCAACTAAAAAGATGCCTACAACAAATTTTCATAACAAAAAACTTTATAAATACAATTAAGTCTGTCATTTGAATGATTTTATGCAATATCATTAAATACAAAGACTCTTTCAGAAACAGAAGAGGAAAAAGAAAAAAACCAATGTTATTGCTCGTTCCATGATTTCCTGCCAGGATATTAAAGTCCTTCAAAATGAGCCACGCATTTGTAACACAGACACTGCAGGATTAGGAAGATTGTGGGATCAAGTGTTCCAAAAACCAAAATGGAAATGCTTTATCTAGTTATGGAAAGTGGATGAGGCTCTTCATTTCAACAAAGCAGTATACTGTGTGCACACCTACATCTCCCAAATAAATGTAGGTAGTGAATATATGCTGTCTTCAATTAATTTCTTTTTATTAAACTTGAAGTTTTAGAGAATATTCTGCATTTACTGAGGCAACAGTGAGATTCCAAGAGATCTTACATGATTTTCAGTAAGGTAAAAGCAGAAAATTCATTAGGTTAGTACATAAATGCTGCATCAGAAATTTACAAATACTCTTGAATAAACTCATGCTTTAGTGAAAAAAGTAATAATCTTGAACCACAGAATCAAGTTTAAACTCTCTAGGAGCTACCTGGAAGTATTTCTCTTTCACATAATTATTTTCAAGCTAGTTTCTCAAATATATTGAAAACAAACATCATTCTCAATAGTGCTAAAGCAGAGACTTTCAAGATCCCAAGATTCTAAAACCCCATCTTTCCTTAGATACCTGCATAATTGGCCTGATTTTCCAGAATTACTTTGAACGTAATAGGTTTCCTTGATTTTTGCTGAACTTCTACAAATGTAAGAGTATTTCATTGGAAGACAAAAATTGCTCAACTTTTTTTTTCCCAAACTACATAAACAATTTAGAAAAACGTCCCTGTTTGGAAATCCCATCCTCGCCTTGACCAGAGCTCCTTATCTGATAAACTGACTCTCGAAATGAGAAGCTATACACCTCAGATAAATGAGTCTGTACCACACAGTGAGGAATATCAAAGCGAAACAAGTCAGTTTACCTTTGCCTTGCGGAAATGGTAGACTACCAGCATGCTTATGAAGTCCAGCAGCATACAGAGCGTTTGGAATGAGATGATAGCCAGCCGTAAATACTTGTCCTCCTGTGCATAGCAGGGAGTATCGTCTGTACAGTAGGAACATCCTTCTCTGCAGGGTAGGCAGGTGTAGATTTCCTCTGACAATTCACCAACTGAAAAGCGATTCTCTCCATCTTTTCCTGAAAGTGTCAGAAGGGCAAGGGGAGACACCTTTAGTTTTACAGGATGGGGAGTTCATCCAGACAGAAGCAAACCATCACTCTGCTGGGCATCCTTTCCCTCTCGGTTAGCCTCTCTCATTAGGTTACAAAATAGCTTTGCCAGTGTTGCTTTTCTAATTTCACTTTCCCTTGTAACATTTAGAAAATTAAGATCAATTTAGACATGAGGGAAAGTGAGGTTGTTAAACATCAAATGCTTCCCTGTTATATTTAAAGTGGGCTAAATCTGCACCACAAATTCTGTGAAGGAGAATTCTGAATGGGGAAGAAAAGTACATGAAAGATTTGAGAATAAAGGATTCCACACAGACACATGAAGAGCAGACCCATTAACTACCTAATGTTCATAGTACAAGCTCTGATCCTATTTCAGATTGTTCCTCAATTTCATAAAGATGCTATCTAACGAATTAATGAGCTTCAAATTAGATAAAACCCTTCTTAATTAACATTTGTTCAGTATGTTGTTGCATGATTGCACTACTCTGTCCCCAAAGCAAAACCAGTGCACTTACACTAAGTATAATTTTCCATTGTTCACACAAGCACACCAGGAAATTTGGAAAACCTACTGGCAAAAATTAATATTTTGTCTATGAAAATCAGTGACTCTTGAGCTGACATCTCATCCATCAAAATGAACCCATCAACAGCACACACAGAAGGATTCCAAGTGTTTCTGATCCATTAACATTTGCCTGTAAACCCCTCTAAGGCTTCTTACCCTACAGGCAATTAATGGAGTAAAAAGGTGAAAAAAGGCAAAGAAAGAATATTATTAAATAAGATGGAAAAATGAATTTATTGAAATATTTACTATTGGCAAGACAGCCTTAGGAGCTCACAGAAACAAGAGAAATGTGGCTGAAGCCAAATCAAAGGTGTGTTAAAATCTGTGATAACTCCTTTTCACTTTATATAAGACTAGAGAATTGCTCCAATTTCTTTGTTCAAAAGTTTCCTTTGTCACTGACAACAGTAAATCATCCATTTTTTAGTCTCAATTCAAGAGACATCTTATTCCACTTATGTTGCATGTGCATATGGGTTCACGAAACTCTCCTCAGACTTTTAGCTTGAAACATTTTAAAAAGAAGGTTATCTCCAACGGCAATTACTTATTGCCTTCTCAAATCTATGTACAAACACACATGAACACACATCTGCTGACGGCAAAGCCTGGGAAAGGAACAAAGAGGCCTTATACCCAGGTCTGTTTGTTTGGCATGCCATTCCAACAGCCCTGTGCTCCTCGCCCTCAGTGCAGGGTGCTTGGTTCCCACATCCCCTAGTGGGAAAAGAACAGAACGGTATTTCTCGTGAAGATTGTGAATTTCTCTTTGGAGTTTTATTCCAAACAAAGATGTTGGAAACCTGAATAGAGCAGAGTAGTGCTGACTCACGCTGATAGTCAGATTTTCTTAGTTACAAGCAGACAGCAAGATGAGGTCTTGTGCCATTTTGACCCAGACTGTGGGAGGTAGGAAATGCTGGAAAATAACTACGCTTGGGCATGCTGAAAAGGTGGAGAACCTCTAAGGAATAATATCTTGAAGATATGGTAGGACTGGAAAGCCTCTTCAGAGCAAACAGCCATGAGCCTCAGCCCATTATCCTTCCAAGAGCTTTACCAAAACCCACCATTTCCAAATCTAACAGTAGATCCCTGTTTTCTTAATTATAGTTAGAGCAACAGGCCCACACTGTATTTTGGCAGAGAACAGGTGTCATAGTCTTCCCACCTCCCATCTCCATATCCAAATCAAGAGTGCATTACCCACTGACCAAATTTTCCACTTCATTTCCTCAACATTTGCACTTGTCAACCTGCCTTTCCACCACACATCTGTTACTTTATTGTTTCTTAAAGAGCTGCCCTTCAATTAGCCCATCTCCAAAAAGATTAATTTAATATCTTTAAAATCTCACATTCCTGAGCCACGTGAGCCATTTGTTAATATCTTTTATTATGTCAAATCAATAAATTATTTTCAGCATTAAAGTTTACACATCGTTGTCTGCTGTATATGAAGGAAGATCATCAATACAAATCTTCACTATCTGCACTGTCAGCTACAAATGATTTTTCTGTGAATATTTTTTGACTTAGAAACAATTCTTCGTTTTATGGGTAATATAAGAAAGATTAAAAAAAATTGATTTAGCTGAGGTATTCCACAATGTGATAAGGAACTATTAACAACCCCCATATTTTTAGTTTTCCTCCTTGACAAAAAGAAATAACATTTTTCAGACCTTCTAAAAGAAGTTATTGGGAAAGAATGTCCATTGTATTTACCTCTGACTGGGAGCTTGTTTGCCCACTCACACTCTTGCCCTGACTATATGAGTCAGGGCACTGCTGCCCACTGCACAGTTGAACATTTCTGCCCTTTATGTCTGGTCCTGTCCACTCATGATAGTCAATGGATCATCAATTTAAACCACAGACAGTCTAAGCCAAGCATGAAGTTACCGCCTCTAACAGCACTGCTAGAGATTTCATTGTGCCTTCTCCTGTCTCAGCAGGGATTACACATCTCCTCCAGTGAAGAAAATCATTTTTTCCTCCTCAAAAGATTCTAGACACTTGTAAGGTAGATGGACAAGGAGTCAGTTCTGCTCTACATAAGGCTGTAGAATTTTTAGCATGGATGCAAATGAGACGGAAGTAACACTGTGCTGCAGGGAGTTAAATCGGAGAATGAGGAAGGTGTAAAAAAGCACTGTTTTAAAGGAAAAAAAAAGAACAGAAAAAAATGCAGTAACCAAAAAATAAAAAGCATTAAAAGGAAGAAGAAAATAACAAAGAATTGGTGAAAAGTAAGAAAAGGGACACAAATTAATATGAAGTACAATACAATAAAACAAAAAGCTTAAATGCTTCAGCTACATCCACTCTACCATACTTTTTTCCTAGTTCTTCCCTCTTCTATCCCATTTTATTTTTCTGTTGGATTGGCCCATCTGTTTTTGAAATGGTCTCCTGAGGGCAACTCTTCATCAGCTTCAGTTCTCCTAAGGACAGTTTGCCACGCAAGGGATGCCTCAGCAGCTGTGATATTGCCAGCTGAGATCTTCCTGCAAACTAAGAATGGCACCACAGGCTGCTGAGATCCAGGGCAGGGATTGCTACTGTCCCAAACCAAATCATCCCACACTCCAATTAGAACTCAGTGGATGAACACAAAGAGCACAGTGCTTGCTGAGCACTGAGCAGAACAAAAGACTGATTCTGCTCCTGTTCTGTAATAGTGTAAATGAGGAACAACTCCAGTTGCTTCAGCAATGCTGCAGTAACTCAGTGCAATAACTCAACCTGCCAGCATCAAAAACTGGTAATCAGCCATGGTCATAAGGCTCAGCCCAGAAAGGGATTGCTGAAGTCAGTAACAACCTCCATACGTGCCAAGATCTGCACATGTGAGTTCTGCTGAAGAACCAAAGCCAAAAGGGTGGGTGTAAAAAATGGGAATTCCGGTTGAACTGAAAACCCCCCTTGGAACTTTTTATGTGACTGTAGCAGAGTTATAGACAGCACAGTCCTGTATTCAGACAAAAGGGCAACCTCTGGTGCAAGCATCTTTTTGCATAGGGAAGGTTCAACATCCAAACAACAAGAGCTAAGCAGAATTTCTACAAAATATGGATAATTCATTGCTAAAGAGCAAACTTTTAAGTTGAACAAAGCACTGTTGTTCTGCTAAGGATTTTCCAATGCAAACCTGATTATCCCATGAGGCAGAGAAGAGAACTGCTTTGAAGAAGGGAGTTCCAGAAATGCTAGAATGTAAGTAGTTATCAGTCTATTCTACCTATACTAATAGTGCTACCTAAAAATGAGTCATTAGGAGAAAGTGCATAGTCATGTACTCAGGCACTTACAGGTTAATACAACCTGTATACATGAAATACATTTTTTTTCTAAAACCAATTTCCAACCTCAAAAGAGACCCTGGAAATTTGTCAATAACTTTGCGCCTCACTGGCACCCAGGGTCCTCCTTAACAAATGCAGAAAAAATAGAACGGTTTTATATATTTTTGGCACTGTCAGTTCTGAAGAACTGATGCAGACTTGGGAGGGAAATGTCCTCCTACCCAGCTTCTTATTCAGTAAGAGAACAGCCTAAATTCCAGCTGTGCCCCTGTCCCAAACACTCTTTGGGAACCTGCAACATGTGCGAGCTCTCTGGGAATAGCAACACTGTACTGCTTTAAGATAGAAAAGCAACTGATCTGCAGAATCTTCCCTACATGGGGCACTGTTTATGCCATATTGCATCCTGGCATTCAGGGCCACAGCTGAGTTTGCAGAGAGGCAGAAAAGCAATCTTTTAAGCCTTTCTACCAATAAACTGTGTAGTATTCAACATCTGTGAAAAGCTGTTTAATACAGGTATCTTTCAGGCTCAAACCAAAACATTTATCTGAAACTTAAGCAAAACCTTTCCCCCACTTAAAAGTCAGACACTTCAGGCACAATGTGAAGCTGTAGTTAACCACATTTTGCTGTGAAGCAGAATCCCAGTATCATAGATAAATGCTCCCATTTCAAGACACAACACACTCCATCCAATTTTTCAATCCAGAGAAGTATAAAACTGGTCATTTTTTCTATCTATCTTCTTTCTTATATCTCAAGACCTGCAAATCTTTGCTGCCTCTTTATTTTATTCCACTAGGAATACTTTCTAAATGATTAACATTTCTATTCAGTTTCATATCTGTTATCATCAGATTTCACCAACCTATCTCCACAGAGATCTTCAGGTCAGACAGTTTCTGTCAAAACTGCTTGAAGGATTCGTGTCTGGAATTCCTATGTTATCATCATTTTGAGCCACCAAATACATACTACAGGCATTTTAACCATGAAATTTTTTTCCTCTTTTCTTTTTACAGAATGCAGCTCTTTGACAAGGCTAACTTTCCTTTGAACCACAGGTTTTTCTCATCACTTCAGTAATTTCCAATCTCAGTGTTCACTTTTCAAAATCATCTATACAACTTGGCAGATGGAGTTGCATCCAGATGACTTAAACCAGTTTTTTTATTACTATTTCAAAACTAACAGATATAAAGGCTCAACTCAAACTAGTCCCATATCATGTAATTACACACCCTAAAATATCAGCATGCGCAAATAATTTCTTGAGACAAAATTTCACTCTGTTAGGAGCTAAATGTTCTTTCTAAGGTAGGTATATAGGTTCTTCCTTCTAAAGTAAATGGAGAAAAAAGGTTACCTGTCTGAGGTATTACTTTTCACATCTAAAGACAAAGTACCCTCCTCCAGGGGAGCCATGCTCTTGATGCTGACTGCAGTTGAAACCTAGGTGACTAATACATAGCAAACCTACACATGAAATAAAATTAATCTCATCCCTGATGATCAATGCTGTTGTGATCTCTAGGCACATTATTTTCATGTGCTGTCTGGCATTTGGTACGACAAAAAATCTAAGAATGATTTTTTTATATATATGATTACTCAAGGAGTTAAATCCCAATTCCACCAGAACTCACTGCACTGCAAGAGGAACCAAACATCCTCCTTACTCCATCAAAAGATTCACTCAGCCCAGAGAAACAGCACTATCACAAGGCTGCCATCTGCAACACTTTACAATATGAAAAGAGAAGAGGAAACAAACACTCACCAGGTAAACCGTTGAACAAATTGTGCTATTTAGGCTACAAATATTTACAAGGAGACATGGTATCTCTCACAGATATGTACGTGCAGGGTTAAGTGTTCTAGAGGTATTTCTACAGTGGAACGGGAACAGTTGCTTTCACACAGGAGATAATACACCCAGTCTTGGATCAAGCTTGGTGAAAGTCACTGATTGCCATTCCTTGGGCATCTCATACAAACTGCTCTCACAGAGGAGAGCTGATGACATGAACCTCTGGCTAAAGGATGGTCGTGCAAAGAAGCTGGGCATGCTATTTACCCAAAAGCAGGAGGCAGAGAAGGATGCCCTGTTACACTTTCAAGCAGCAGCTTTGCACCTGTGACTGCAGCATGAGCTCTACTAGTACAACTACAGCAACTGCAGCACACAATCTGTGCAGAGATTTGGTCATACGACAAAAGTAACAGACATCAGGTTTGGGCATGCAGTTTATTTGTTTGCCCTGCTGAGAATCAACCAAGTTCTGTTTCCCCTGCTGTGGGCAACTCAGTCTAAGTAGCGTACAATGTGTGCTCTGGGCACGTGGATGCTGTTTGTCATCCGTGTCATACAGCCAAGCAGACTTCCAGGCCTGAACCATCTCTATTACCTCATCAGTACATATTACAGCTTGGATGTTCCTTTGAATTCTCCTTTGCAAATGAAGTAAAATGAAAACAATTAAAGCCCACAGAAAGCCAGAGGCTAGGGCCTTCTCATTTACTCTGGCCAAAGAGAAAATGAGTAGATTAATTTCCAGAATACTTCTGCTTGAGCACAGATGCCAGAAATCTCTACTTCCCCTTGGCACAACTTCTTTTCATGTTTTTAAATTTATTTACAAATCAAATATTCTTCAAGTGGGTATGTTTTACAGGATCCTCAAGAGTATCATGAATGACAAACCAAAGGGCTAGAACTCCTTAAGTGATTATATAATCCGAGAGTTGCAAACCACTGGGATTTTACTGTATAACCCAGACGAGGATAAAAAAGAGCCCTGCATTATTAATGCTAGATCTGTTTTCTTCTTTTTTTTTTTTTTTTTTTTTTTTTTTTTTTTTTTTTTTTTTTTTTTTTTAGCTCAAGCAAAGGCACTTACTCTGAAAGCTGTTCACTGAGAAGATGTTGGGATGATAGAATCCAGCTTTGCAAATACATTTGTAGGCTCCAAGCACAAATCCAAGGCCTTTAATTGGCATGCACTGTGAGAAAGGAAAAAAAGAAAAGTCATGCAGATGATCATACAACTGTACACTCAGATGTACATTCAAGCATAAAAAGATTACAAGATACTGTGCACAGACTTCTAAGAACAAACAGGCACTCCTTGCAGATTGCCAGCATTTTCTCAGTGGCTTTTCCTGTAGTCATATATCACTATCACTCCAGTTTTTTTGTCTTGTCATTCATCACCAACAGACAGAAAAGACAGGTGTAATCAAGCCTATTCCACTGGTGAACTGGCCATGCGCCAAATTTGACTCTTGCACATTTGCTCTAGGCAGGACATCCAATGGCCGTGTTTTTCCCTGAAGAGTTTCCAGCACTTTTTCCCAGCACAGTAGGTGGATTTCATACGGCTGGAGCTCACACTACATGAGAAAGAACTTAGATACCCACAGCCAAGCCACCAACCTTCTTCCAGCAGCACTGGAAGCTGGTGCTGGTGCCCCTGACACAATGGCAAGCATAGCAGAGTGGGGATAACCCAGTTAAAACACAAACTGGTTAGAGAAGATGGATGCAGACATACATCTAACATTGGTGAGAGAAAACGTATGTCAACAGGAGCCCCATACTTTTAAACTCTCCTGTCCCTTTTTGAGGAAGCAATATGTGAAACAAATTTTGTTTAAACTCAGCTTCACTCTTGCTTACTTCTGACATCAGGTCAACCACAGCAAATTTATTACCATGACAGAATATCTACAGTACATCAAACAGTATCTGCCTAGTACAGAGGAAAGAAGAAACAGTACAGCAACATAAAGGTAGAAACACTGGTAAAATGATGTTTCCCAGTACAGCTTATTTCACTTCATCAGACTGAAGTAGACTTCTATACTAAATGCCTTTCCCATCAGTACAGGTGTACTTACAGCATCAGTGTACCTATACCAACATGTCTCCATGAGTAAGAAATAGACACCAGCAGTTCCTCAGTGACCAATTGAATGATTTAACTAAAACAGCCTCTGCCCTCTCACCTGACTTTGACTTTAGAATATGCTTCGATCTCTAATTGTCTGCAGCTGGCAGGAAGGTGCAGAGGACTGGGTTCAGTAAAAAACATTCGAGTTTCAAAACCTCAGGTGTACACCAAGAAAGGACAGTCTGCACTGACATCTCAGAAAAATTCAGAAAGAAAAATTAAAAATAAATAAAGATTAATAAATTTTTATTATCTCAAATTTCAGCTCTGTGGACATCATTCTGCTTGGTGTGAGGAAAGTCACTTTGCTTGTCCTTGCCTCCATTTCTTAGATGGCATCATCTTTTCTTGCACCTTTTGCCAATCTGCTGTCCACGCAGGCAGTGCAGGCCTGTGGGTGCTATTGGAAAAAAGCTGATGAGTAGGAAACTGGTATGCAAGAACACTGAAAATTCATTCGGCTTTTGTGTAAGCATGAAAGAAGGGGAAAAAAAGCAAAAAAAAGCAAAGAGAAGGCACAAATTATTTTATCTTTACCCTGCAGAAATGTTACTGTTGACAGTGTGGAGGGCAGGGGAAAGTGAAATAGGATGAGTGTGTATGCAAGTCCAATAGCAGCAAAACCCCTTTAATCAAACGTGAAAAGGTAGTTGAAGTGGTAAAAAGACTTTTTTAGGAGAAAATTCTCTTCTGCCTTTCTGGCTTCTTGCTTTGTAACATGAAGATATACCGTGCTATAGAGACTGCATTTTCTTTTTGAAGGAAAAGAAGTAGTGCCTACTGTATTCTATGAACACTGCAGCACTCCTACTACTATATTCATAATCTTTTCCCACTGAACAAATTCATAGAATCTTAGAATTATTCACATAAAATATGCCATAGGCTCATGAATCTGTTAAAAAATGAATGCTTTACTGATGATCCTTTCACAAACATTCAATATTCACATCAAATAAAAGTCTGTAACTTTTATTTTATTGTCACTGACCAGTCTAGAACTTGAAAATGAAGAAAATATTTCAAATGCTGTTATCTTTCCTTGACCTAGGATATTATCCTTGCTTCCAGACTTTGGCAGCTGAAAAGCACACCTTAAAAACTGTCAACTTGGTTTTTTCATTGCACATAATCCCAAGCAAAGGTACAATAGGGATCAGGACTTTCAGCCTACTGAAAGGTGGAATGGAGAGAAGGAGAAAAAGAAGCCTAGATCACTCTAGATCTAGGCTAGATGCAGTTTCAAACTCTGAAATTCCACTGTGCTCAACATTTCATGCAGACATTTACAACTTGAGTTTTTTTAAGAAATTGCAACAACTAGGCAGGGAAGAACACCAAATACCACATGGTCAAAAACAGGAAAAATACTTTCCCTGGAAAGAAAAATTTTTGCTCTTTTCACAAAAGATTTAACAGTTCATATTTTATTAACCAATGGTGGTAAATATTGTGGTGAAAAATAAATTGAGTAATAAGAGTTTTCTGCTGCACAGAAGGAGTTTAGCAAACAAAGTCCAGATTTGTTTGTCATGTTTGTAAACAGACATAGAGGCTTTTCCTGGCTGTCTGTGGGTGAATCTACACAACACACAGCAGGCATAGACAAGCAGCTTTTGTCCTTGCCCTGATAAGTGGCACCCTGGTTCCAGTGACCCCAGTGGCAGACCCTGAGCACAAGCCTTGCAAAGCTGGACTAGCTCACCCACAGCAGCCCAGAGAATCAGCCACGGGCCTCAGAGCCCCACGAGCACAGGAACTGAGCAACACACAATAGACTGTGCAGGCACAGCCAGTAAAATATTAATCTGCTGCTGAGTTACTTCAGATTTGATCCATATAGAACTTGGCACTTATAAAAAAGCAGATGTGTGAAAAATTACTGCTTCCACAGAAGCAAAAAAAAAAAAAAAGTAAGCATAAAACTGACCTGGGTTTAGATTTCATTATAAATGTGAGAGCAAAGCTCTGGGAATAAACCCACCATATTACTGAGCATTTTTCAATTCATCAGTACTCATAAGCTTTTTAAAAATCATACTTTATCTAATTAATTAAAGCAGCTACTATAGATTAGATCAGAAGATCCATTTAGGCTTGTATCACATCTCCTACGTGCCCAGCAGCCAGTGTCAAGGCAAACAGTGAAAGATGCAGATGGCTATTGAATGATCCTTCACCCAATGTGCCCTTCAGGCCATCATACTCCTAAATGGAATTTGTATTGCTTTAACTTCCAGCCATTAGTTCTTACAGATGGCTTGATTACCATTAAGATCAGCTTTATCATTATCTTTGCTAAAAAGAGAATAATAGGTGTGTGTAGAATTCACACAGCACATTTATTCCACCTATCTGTTCCCTGGTATTACATTTTTAGCTTTACAGTATTAGTCTAATTACTGACTCCCAGGTTTAACATAGTATGCTTAAAATCATATATTCAGCTAAAAAAAAAATATATATATTTCATGAATATTTATCTCAAAAATATTTATAAATAAATAGCCCTGAATCAACACAGACACAACATCTAAACCAATTTTTTAAAAGTATGTATTGGTTTAATTTTATGCTGCTTGTTGTAAAGGACAAAGTTGGTAAAATCTAATGCGATAAAGATTATCTCTGCTGGAAAGAAAACAAACCCTTCAAATAACCTGTGCAGTTGCTTTGAAAGTCTGAGCCAAATCTTCTGGCACAAGTGAGACAAAGCCCTTCATCAGATCTGATTAGGGAGAAACCAATTGACAAAGTATTCAGCAGACACACAAAGCAGGTGTTACATCCACACCAGAAAATGGAAGGGGAAAAGAGGGCAAAAAAACCCTAGTAGTTTAAGAGAGGGCATGTGGCATCATGTCCTACATGTAATTTAGAAACTCAAATAAATGACAAAACAAATCTGTCCTGTGGCATTCTTGAGCAGAGGGGGAAAACCAGTAATTTTAGAATTTAAGGAGGAAAAAAAACCAAACTAAAAATGCAGTCAGCCTTGTCTTGGGTATTTCTAGTTTTTGGAATAGTAGCTTTGAAGATCTGTATTTCCACATGCATATAGAAATGAGAACATCTCCCTTCCCTAAAGTCGACTCCTTGTTCACAGGACTTAATAGGAGCAAAGTCATGATAGATAAAGCTTAATGAAAATAATACAGGTAAGCCCATATTTCTTTGCTCTAGTCAGGGGCAGCACATAGGGGATTTCTAGAAAATGCTAAACACATATAAGTAATTTTATGCCTGCCACACAATAGCAGCTGGAGCAGGTTGGTGTCCTGCAAGACCCCATGAGCTTTTTTCTGATCCCATTTACCACTGTGGTCAAGCACACTTACTCATAAAAAGCATAGGTAAAAGAAGACAAAAGCCAAAGTGTCTCTGCGTAAGTCAATGACAGTTCTGTCACTGAAATGGCTTTAGCCATTGTATTTTCTCACTTCATTTACCCTTCAAGAGCAGAGTTTTATTTGACAGTGTGTTTGCAGTCTCAGAAGTGAACGGTGAGCGCATCCATACAATCCAAGAACCTTGTGCAACACCTGGGAGGCCCTGCTTGTGTCCAGACAGCTTAGGAGGCAGCCAGCCTGCCAACCTCACTACTCATAAGCTTTAGTCTTCAAATATAGCAGTTTGTTTCAAAAAGACAGAACAGGGTTGGGCAGAAAACTCATCATCAGCTGTTGTCATGCACATGGAGAACCCACGGTCAGCTTACAAACTATGCTTCCCACAGTCAGGATCCTTTACAGAAGGACAACAATTACAGCAATTTTCAGAGGATGTGCAGCTTGGACACTCACAGATTCTCTGCAATGACAGTGTTTAAGACAGATTTTTCATTACTGCTGAAAACACTTGTGCAGTCTACAGTCAGGCTACTTTAACAACAAAATCTCTTTATTTGACAGTCTGGAATTGACACTGGTAACCTGAATATTATTTTAGAACACATCAAACTTTGCTTCTGATTAACATGCTAACCAACAAAATTACAATTTCTCCTTTCCTAGAAAACTGCACAGCAATTACAGGGGAACCTGTTAACAGACACCAAAGGGACTGAGAATTTTATAGCCATTAAATAATGCAGTGTAATTAATTTGTGGGCATATTCTCAGGGCCAGATATCCTTGGCTTTGAGGATGAATTAAGACATTTTTCACCATTAGCACAGGTTAAACTTCATTTAGAGCAAAGTTTAATTCACTTCCTCGGTGTCTTACCTACATTAGAGAGAATTCTCTTCATACTCTCTCTCCACTCCTTTTTTTTCCTGTCATTCGGATAACTGTGTGCTTTATACATGGGCAATACTGGAAATATCAAACATTATCTGCAGAAGACCTTCCAGAAGCTATCAAGGAATATGCCAAAACATACAGAGGTCCTTTACCTCTGGATATCTAGTTCTGCCAGCTACTTGGGCATTCATCTGTGACTTGGCAGCAACTGTTGCAAAGTTTGCCTGGAAGATGAGCCACACAGTGAGACAAGAAAGCTTGCCAGAACCTGCAAGAATGTGAGTCATTTCCAAAATCATTTAGTGGGGGGGGGGAGCTGTATCTTTTCCCGATCTCCACAAAGGATGTAGTACTAAGAAATGCAAAACCCCTTAATTTGGTATTACTTATTGATGTAAATTTTTCAACCAAATTTTCTGTTGGCCTGCCTATGCCAATAAATGCAGTTAATGGCGCTATGACAATATAAACTACTTCTATTCTGAAATCCATTTTTTATGTTTATAAACTTTAAAATATTTATTTATTTATTTACAATACTAAGAACACATTTTTTTCTAAAGGCCAATAGGAAATACAAGAATAATCAGTCCAGCACGGTAACTCATCAAGAGAATTGGGGAATTCATCAAAGAACTCATCAAGGAAAGTGTAACAGAGGGTGTATGGGAATTGCACAGCTCATCTCACAGAAAGGCAAGGCCAAACATCCAGTAGATTGTGCCACTCTTTGGAAAGACTCTGACTGTTGAAGTGCTTCCTGTATGGACAGCCTGCTGGCCCTGCTAGGTGGAAAGGGAAAAAATATACTGTAGTTCATGCAAAAGCTAACAAATCAATGGGTAATTTAGATGCACAAATCAAAGAGAGGAATAAATTGGTGGGAAACCATGCACGATATTTTAATAAGTTAACACGGACAACGTTGCTAAACTATTTTCTAGCTGGCAGATGTATCTGTCATTTCTACTACATTTCCCAGCAACCACTCAAGTAACTACTTCTTGATTCTTAAAACATTATTTTTAGGCTGATTCCACATACTAGCAAGACATATGTAATCACACTGGAAAAGGTCTGCAACAGTTTGTGTCGCAGTTTCCCAACCCACAGTAACTTTTTTGACTTACTGGCTGGTTCCAGACAGTGCAGTGGGGGTCAGAAACTTGCTAAGCTCCTACAAGCTTCATGAAAATAACATCTTGGTAGAGAAGAGTTACCTTCTCAGTGTTCCTGCTGAGGGAAGAACTACATCATGAAGGAAATACCTTTTATTAGACACCAGAGATTGCTCTTTGAAATGCCAATCACAAGAAAAGCTTTAGCTGGCACTGGTGCCTTCCTAGAGGTCAGCCAACAGTGTAACATCCCCACAAACTCAGGAAGTGTGGACTGGATGAGTGGACAGTGAGGTGAACTGAGAACTAGCTGAAGGGCAGATCCCAGGGGTTCATAATCAGTGGCACAGGGTTTAGTTGGAGACCTGTCACTAGTGATGTTGCCTGAGGGTTCAAAACTAGGCTCAGTATTGTTAAATTTATTCATCAATGACTTGGATGAAAGGGAAGAGGCCTCCTCAGCAAGTTCTCTGAAGACACAAAGCTAGGAGGAGTGGCTGATACCCCAGAGTGCTGTGCAGTCCTTGAGAAGGACCCTGACAGTTTGGAGAGACAGGCAGAGAAGAATTGTCTGAAATTCAGCCAGGGTAAATGCAGGGTCCTGCACCTGGGGAGGAATCACCCCATGCATCAGGACAGGCTGGGGGCCAACCTGATGGAAAGCTCTGTGGAAAAAGACCTGGGGGTCCTGGTGGACAACAAGCTGTCCAGGAGCCATCTGTGTGCCCTTGTGACCAGGAAGGTCAAGGGAATCCTGGGATGCCTTAAGGAAGAGCATTGCCAGCAGGTCAAGGGAGTTGATATTGCCCCTCTACTGAGCCCTGGTGAGGCCACATCTGGAGTGCTGTGTCCAGTTCTGGGCTCCTCAGTACAAGAGAGACATGGAGCTTCTGGAGCGGGTCCAGCGGAGGGTGACAAAGATGATTAAGGGACTGGAGCATCTCTACAAGGAAAGGCTGAGGGAGATGGGCCTGTTCAGCCTTAACAAGAAATGACTGAGAGGGGACTTCTTCAATGCCTATAAAGTAAAGAGAGTGCCAAGATGATGGAGGCATCTCTTCTCGATGGTGCCAAGTGATAGGACAAAAGGCAACAAGCAGAAAGTGGGTGACAGTATTCATCATGGCTAGGCTTTGCGAACGAAGATTTGAGAAGGGCTCTACCCACGCTTGCTACAAGCACGCTGATGGCTAAAAAGGCCAATGCGAGATAGACAAGTCTGGTTGCAGAACGTACAGCAGAAAGACTCCCCAGGTGATATCGACAAGACGCGATTCTTTCTGCGTTGTCTTTTCTCCTCGAGAGTGACCCTGCGTGTGTTCTCCAAAGCAGCAGCAGCGTTATAGATGGTGTGTCTCCAGGCCTCCCGATTGGAGGCCAGGGTAGACCAGTGGTGGTGATCAATATGGTCAAGGCTGAGGGATTGTTTCAGGCAGTCCTTGTATCTCCTCTAGGATGGTCCTGCTTGAGCATGGAAGTTCAAGATGACCCACTGTGGTCCCTTCAAACCTTACCCATTCTGTCATTCTTTTATACTAAACTACATTAGGAAACCAGGCTACAATAACCTGATGTTCCTGCACCTTGGTATTCAGTCCATCTTTAGGACAAGTTGGCCTATTTTTCCAGAGGTTTTGATAACTCAGGACTAACAGCAGTCTTGAATTGAGTCCACCTGTGCCAAGTTGGGTAAATGATGGTCCTAGTCACAAAATTAATTCTTACTGAAATTCTACTTGAGTATTTTTTGTGAAACATAATCAAGAAGACAGCTACGTAAAGGCTCAAATTTTAGTATCTTTGGTCATTTTTACAGCATCTTTCATTTCTGACCATCAGCAGCATGTATTTTAAAAGCGTATTTCTTTAATTCAAGAAGATAGTCATGTCCTTCAGCAGAATGACTGCTCTGTCCCTAAGCTGACCAATATCCTTTCATTAATTTTGCTTCATTCTGGACTGTAGCCTTTAGAGTTTTACAATGTATTAACTCATCAGAAAAGTTATTCTAAGTTAATCTTACTTAAAAGGTACTATAAGAATTTGAGGTTTCCTACTTGTCAAACATATATCCATGTTCCAGCCACAAGCCTCCCATCCTCAGGACTGGGTTCTCCCCCAGAGCACAGTTTCTAGGTTTAACCTATGACCTGAGCTCTGTTAAATTACATATTCCTCTTGATGGTTTTCAATCTTATCACCTGTCTACTTTCACAACTTCATCTATCAGAGAAAATCATGATTTTGTGACAATGCCATCATTCCTCCTCTTGCCCAAGAACACTATAGACCATGGTCTGTCAGATCGCCATTCAAGCACCACCAGAAGGGTCACATCACAGTGAGAAGAAGTACCATATTGTTGCCATCAGAAAAAATCCTCCCCAAATGCCACTACTTGACAGTGACACTGATCTCCATAGCCTGGAGCCGTAAACTCACTAACTACAAGGCACAAGTACCACGGAGGTGCTGCATGCCCCACTAGCACCACAAAAACAGAACACCCACTGTTTGCCAGCTCATTCCACCTCTTCTTTAGCATTAGGTAAGTACAGGCATTTCTAAAAGTGCTTTCATTAACACAGTTTATTTTGTGGATAACAAATCAGTAACAAAATGTTTTAACAACATAATATAAACCAGCAATACACTTGATAAATTAACACTTGTCTAGTTGCTTACTGCTTCTCATCCAGGACACCTCAGAGATCAGCCACAAGAGCACACCATGAAATACTGCTTTTTGCTCTGAATGCTCACTTTCCTCCTGCAACCTTTATCAGCTTTGAGGAAAAAAGCCTTAACTCTGAGTAGTAACTGTCCTACAGGCAAGTTCTCATTTCTAGGTCTAAGGTTTGCCAGAGTGCTGGGGATGCAGCTCCATTTATGGAGCCACCACATTCTAGACAGACATCTTGAAAATACTTTATCTGTTCTTCTGCTTCACTTATTTCAAATCTAGATTGCTACTTTTTACCTAAAGCCATGTAGCCTTGATGACTCATATCTCACTCCTCCATTGCCTTCTGGAGCTGGTGGGTTTGGGTTTGACCATGGATGTAAATTCCTTGTAAGGCTCTCTCTAAATTACTGCTTTTGATATTTCATGATGCTTCTCTCTGCTCATCATTATTTTTTCCTTCAGGTTTGCACTTATTCCAACAAGGCTATTCCTGTGCCACAGTGATTAAAAGACACTTTTCCTCTGTTCTGCTTGACTGCCATTTCCTGCCCAAGCTGAAATCCTCCTTCATACAAAGCTACAGCCAGACTCCATTTAACATTATGAAAGCCACACACTATAAAGTTGTTCTCTGAAGGTCACAGCATAACACCAGCTTTAATACAGACCTGCAAAGTGCATTCAGACTAAGGTATTGTGTCTAGGTATGTGTAGGAATGCAAATATTCCCTTGTCCTGTCTACAACAGGAGTAGTGTTACTCTGTGTTACAGGGTCCTCTTGCACCCACAGAAATTTTAGGTGGGTGGGTGTCTACTGGAGCACATCACCCACAGCTTAATGGGTCCCAGAGCCCAAGGAATCCACGGAGCAGTCCAGACTCAAAAGTGTGCCAAGGTAGCTTAAAATCTTGCTAGCAGTCCTCCTTCTTTGTGAGATCTCCAAGCAGGACAGCTTTCTTCTTGTATAAATCCATAGCATAACTAATCTCTACCACAGAAGTATTGCCACATTTAATTAATCCTATGATATATAACAATACACATACCAAAATGAAGGTTAAGTTCAAATCTAATCTGGAAGGATGAAATACACTTTTTGTTTTAATTTGTTCAGTACTCTGCTTCCCCTTGGTTCAGCAATGCCCCATTTTTGACCCAAGGTCCCAAACCAGTAGACAGATTACCCAATTCCAAAGTGAGTTCCCTGCTAACCCAAACGACAGATGGCCACACCACAGAGATAAAACATGATGTTGTTCCAGCTTGCAGCAGGAAGCTAAAGCAAAGCACCAAACAATCTCTGGAACTAGAAACTCTGAACTTTGTATTCCTTCTCCTGGCAGGGTAACTGCAAATTTGGAAGCCAGTTTCCTAGGAGTCATTGAGAACATCAGGAAATTCAGCAGGTTTACTTGCACTGTAGTTATTTCTTCCTCAAGTACTTGCAATTATACAGTGGCAGAAGAGTAACACCAAAACACAGGAACCAAAGCGGCCTTCAAGCAGTAGGGTACCTATCACTCACCAATTCCATTTAATGAACTTGCATGAAAACAGGGCTTAAAGAATAACAAGTAACATGGTACATCAACTGAAGAGAAAGCAAGCTGGAGTTTCCTCTCTATTATTCAGCAGCTGCCAGGAGCTGGTTCACAAAGCACAATGGACTGGATCTTTTCTGACAACATTAAAATTAAAAATGAAATTGTTTTCCATTATTAATTATAGAAATGTGCCTCTTGTTCTGAGAGCTCTCAGAAATGGTGAAACAGCATCTGGTAGCAGCACAATGTAGGCATATAAGCCTCAGCAAACAATAAGATGCTTGGAAGAGTTTGCCTCAGACTCAACAAAATGTCAAGTTTACTTTCCATCTGACAGAGCAAATCCATTGTATTGGAAGTCACTACAGAAACAGCACCAAAGACCTCACAGCCTTAATGTGACACAGGCATGCACATACAAGCACCCACTCTTGCTCTATATCGTTACTTTTTAACTCTCACTTTGAAACCACTTGCAGATGTTACAACACAATTACTACTTCCATCCAGTGGCACAATCCCTGAGACCAGTGAAGGTAAAGCCAGGACAAATGAGGTGTAACCAGGTCCTGTCACACATCCATAGATTTTAGCTGGTAACATGTAAATATTATGGAGGTGAAAACGGAAGATGAAATGACTTTCAGGTTAAGAGAGAAAGCGCTTGGTTAGTAACTTCATTAACCTACAAATTTAATGGCATCAGATTTTGTTTTATATTTATAAATAAACAATGGTCACCTGAGTTGACAATACCACAAGCACACAGGCTTGTAGAATTAATTTACTGCTATGTTTTGTTACTGGTCTCACCTCCCTGTCCTTTCTACTCTCATTCTGCTGCAAAACATAACACATCACTAAGGACATGGGACTTGTGACCCACTTCCCCAGAAACATCTCCCACCTCATCCCGAGGAACAACAAAGACTCTCCATTTGCCTCCCTCCAAAACACTCTTATTCCAAATTATGAGGTAAAACACAAATCCAGGAACCAGCTCATTCAGAAGCCTGAAGAGCCTTCCCAATTCAAATACATTTCCAAATCTTCTAAAAGTGCAAATGGGACACAGACTGGGTCTTCCACATTTCTATTCTGAGACTTCAAAATTTCCATCTCAACCACTGCCTTTATTCAAACAAACAAAAACAAAAACAGAAAACTTCTACCAGGTAAACCATATTAACATGTTCCTGCATAGCAACTGAATTATAAATTAGCAAAGTTTCTAGACAAGTGTTTCTATTGAGTTCTCTTGAGTCTAAGCAAACTCTCTCTACGTACTGTCATTGCCTCACAGATTCCAGGAAGTTTCTGGATTCTATACATAAAAGCTGTAATTCTATAATACAGTAAATACAATCCTATAATATGATAACCATATCTGAAAGTCCCATCTTAGTTATAATATCATAGGATTGTATTCACTATATTACAGAATTATAAAGCTGCATGAAGGGACCACGGTAGAAGCTCACAGTGAAATCCTAGTCTCTTTATCAACCTTACAGTGAGTAAGCTTCAGAATATGTAATGAAAACCCTAAAACCCAGAGGCAGCGTTTTGAAAGCTCAAGAAATTCAGGTGAAAAAGCAAAGCACTCTACTAGCAGCATGAGAACCCTGCAAACCTGCAGGATTTAGAGCTTGTGTGCTTCCAGGTCAGGTTTGGAGGTCCTTGATAAGGTTAAAAAATGTTCAGAAGTCCATAGGCATCAGCATGGTCACTGGAGGACTAATACTTCAGCAGACTGTCAGTGGGATTTACCTACTAACAACCTTTACCTACCTCCCATCAGGAGAATGTTTTCTTTGTTTATCTACAGGCTTTTGTTTTGCTTGTCTTGTAAATGATACATCTTTTCCTTATCTATGGACTTCTCAGGGGTGAGGGACTTTCTTTTTTGATCCCACTTGCAAATTCTCAAGACATCTCAAGATTAGGGATTTCATACAGCCTTATACCATGAGAAGTGTTTTGGTGAACTAGTATATATACTAGGCTGATTGTTCGGCATCATACCCATATAGAAACAGAGGGGGGGGGAAAAAAAAAGAAAAAAAAAAAGGTTCCTTGCTCTAAAAAGTAGTAACTTGCTTGCTATAATATAAATATTTTTACAGTATTCCCATGATATAAAGAAGGTTACCTGACAAGCTAAATTGTACTTGGGTTTTGCAGTAACTCTTTGTTATCTTTATTAGTTCTTTTGAGACTATTATGCTGCTTATAATTGCCCTAATGTGTTAAAAAAAAAAAAAAAAAAGACCAAACAGTTAATATTGGTAGTGACACCGGTACTGACAGAGCAAGTCATAGACACTGAAGTTAATTATATTCAAACTAAAGCAAATTTGGGAAAAGCATTGGGATGCACTCAGCATTTGGCTACTTTTCAAATTACAATCTACTATAAATGCACAACTTCACTTCCCTGGTGAATTTTTATAAACTTGTGTTGGAGAAATCAGTCTTGTGAAGGAAAAGTTCTCTCTTCAAGGACCAAATGGTAAGAAGTCAACGGGCAATTAAACACCTCCACCTGCAGAATATACCCTTCCAGCATCAGCCAGGTGAGTGCCAGTGCCCCTTCATCTGCCTCCAGCTGTCACATATGAGAGAGGGGAAGGATTTTACATACTGCACCCGTCATGCTTTTTCTCATTATAGTTTCCAATGCTTCAAGACAGATGATTTAACACAGAAATGCTACTTTAGTGCCTTAAAAAATTTTACCCAGCTATTCATACAAACCAATAATATCCTGAAAACTGTCTCCCTCCTTCCCTCCCTAGAAATATCTTACAGGTTCCTCAGCTACATCTCATAACCAATTCCTATTATAAAACTCCAAAACAAACACACAGAGACTGAAAAAAAAAGACATCATTGCATCATCTTGCACCAATAACCTTAGTAATAAAAGTTAACTATTGTTAATTCAAAATAATAAATGTGAATTATATCAGTTCACATAAATGCCAACCATATACAGTTAATAAAAGAAAAAACCAGAGAAATTACATTTAGCCGTGAAAGAAACATGTTTGCATGTAAATCTGCATTGAAAGTAACAGAAATAACAACTAGAGAGGCTGTTTAGAATCACCATCAGTTAGCTGTACTAAAGTAACAATGTATCTGTTTTACTGTTATTAATAAATCTGATAACTAACACATTTTTCTCGACATTTCATTTTTATTTTAGCAACAACTCTACACTGCAACATATTGCAACAATCACTTCATGATATATGTCCTCACTGAATCGCATCTTTGTGCCCATAGCCTATATATCTTTCATTTAATATCTCTAGGCTACAAATCATCAAACTTCAAAACTGGTGCCCTAATCAATAACTGCTGACTTGCTCGGTCAGCACCCTCACGGATCACTTCTTACACTCAAGTCAGAACTTGGATTAAAGGGTGGTTAGACGATGAGAAACATTAAACTGTAAGAGTGTAATAATATAGAACAATATCAAGGAAGATTCCAACAAAACGTAGATACAATCTAATATAAACATGTAATCCTGGGGAGAGTAGATGGGAACAAGTCTGCAGCAGACAGCAGCCCACTGGAGGGACAGACATGGGCTGCAGCCCAGCCATGTCCTGGAGTGGTCTAACCTTGTCTTTCTCCACCAAGTTGAACAGAGGTAACACCTGCCCTCAAAAAAATCACATCAGCTGAAATCTCATATTTATGAAAATCTCTTTTCATCAGAAAATTGTAGCAAAGCTACTCTCATTTCAGTTTTTCTCACATCAAAATTAACACTACAGAGGAAGGAGGTGGGGGGGATTTAGTATATCTTATTCTTGCAAGGATGGCATCCAATATCTTCCTCCCTCATACTTCTTCCTCAACCTTGTAATCTTTAAATCTTCCAGACAAAGCCATTTATCCTCATGGGCAACTGTGCTGCTGAAACCCAAAGCAGGACTGAGGAAACACATTCGAAAGACAAACCAGCTTTTAGTGGCATAATGTCAGAAGCAGCTGAAAATACACAGCAGTTCATCAGAAAGGACAATTCTTCTGGAAATGATGAGTGGTTATTTTCAGAATCACAATAATGCGCTCAGAGCTGCACAGAACAAGAGATATATACAATCTATGTCACGTGGAGTTTATTGTAACTGACACTTGAAAGACAAAATGAGAAGGATCCAATTCTGTTCTCATTTGCCTTTATTTTAAATTAAAAAAAATTCCAGTGACTCCAGTGCTTCCAGTTATCTCAATGAAATTACCGGATAACGATGCCAGAATCAAATCCACTTTGCTTCCTTCTGCTTTTGTACTTTAATCTATACTCTATAATTTTTTAATATAAATTCATTTGTTGAGACTATTAATAAGTTATAAAACCTAAAGGATGAAGATCACCACAGCCTGAAGTGCCACCTGCAACTCCAGCTTCCAGCAGATTCCAGAAGGACCAGAAGGTAGGGCAGCCTTGCTGCTATAGCCAATTAGCAAACAACACTCATTAAGCCACATAATTTCCCAGGTCCTCATCAAATTCCAGCTTTATCAGTGAATACTTTCCTAAAACAGTTTAATCCCCAAATCCTGTTTTTCAATCCTTACAGTTCTAGCAAGCCCCCCTCCTTGCTGGAAAGTATACGCTTGCATTGAGATGCAACCAATTGCCAAGTTTTACCACTGAAACAGCTCAATTTCAGTCTTAGCAGGTGAAAAAAAATCCCTGAGGTGTTTTTGAAGCCAATAAAGTAGACCGTGGGATCTTTAAGGGAGGAAGAGAATTATACAACTGTATGAGTGTTAACAGGACTTTAATTATTATTATTTCTGAACACCCTCCTCACCATAATCAATGCCAAAGACGTAATGGGCACAGACTAAACTTCACTGCTAGGACTAACAAAGACAGGCTCTTTCCAAGAAAATCAAAGAACTTTTGGAATATTTATCTGTAACATCACTTGAGATTACGGAAAAGGCTGACTCAGAACAGAATCACAAATCACAGAACCGTTAAGGTCAGAAGGAACCACTGGAAGTCATCTGACCCAACTTCCCTGCTCAAGCAGGGTCCCCTAGAGCACATTACTTGAGGTTATGACCAGATGGTTCTTGAATCTCTCCAGTGAAGGAGACTCCACAACCACTCTGGGCAATCTGTTCCAGTGCACGGTCAACTGCACAGGGAAGTTCTTCCTCTTACTCAGGTGGAACTTCCTGTGCATCAGTTTCTGCCAGTTGCCTCTTGTCCCATGCCTAAATGATTCACATTTTCTTAGACAACCAAAGTAGCTATTAGGTTCCAAAAAGCCTGTACCTCAGAAAAGCAGTTCCACTGGCAGAACTCCTGACATCGCAGAGACACCTTTTCCCTTTCAGTAAGTTGGCCAATTTTTACACAGCAGTAACTCATAGCTGAGCTATGAGAACGTCACAGAATTTCATCACCCAGGTCTCTCTATGGACAGCATCCTCTCCCTTTATCATGCAAACGCACCATACTTTTCACACCCTAACTCATCTTTCATTAGAGCTGCCACTGGATTGGAAAGGCTGTCTGCCCAATGCACAGCCTGGATTTGCCTTCTCCCCCTCCTGCCTGCAGCCCCATTTGCCTCCTTGGGACGTTTACCTTCCTGCACAACTCAAAACTGTGACAGTTAAAGCTCTCTCTTCTCTTTCCTGCTTCACATATTCCTTTATTTCACTTTTCAATTTAGGCTAAGACATGCTTCTTAATTTACAGAAAAACAGGGGGAAAGTCAGTAAACATTTTTAGGCCATCACCCTGGAATTCACAATCCTTGCACATCCCCCTAACTGAATGTGTCAGTAGCTCCTTAGAAATGAAAACTGTTAGAATATTCATGTTAGGTTCACACAGATTTCAATCAGGATGTTTATTACAAAATTTCATCCTTTAAGAAAACTTCGCAGAATTCTATTAAACTTGCAGTCCAAACAAATTACCCTTCACAGAAGTAAGAGGCACTCCCAGCTTCAAGACATTAACTTCAGATATATGTTCTCCTCGTTTGCTCTCACAGAAGTAGTGTCATAGCTGCATACGTCTTAAGGTTAAACAGAACTACCTTCTTTGCATGGGAGATTCTGTCACCTCTGTTCTGGTTTGCTTCGTACACTGAAAGAGCCTCTTGGATCCTCATGGTGGCTTTGTTGGTGTAAGAAACTACCAAAATGAGCAAGATAATTAAAATACAGCCCTAAAATAAGGTGTGTAACAAAGCTGTAATCCTGTTATCTGTGGAGATGCCAAGCATTCCTCAGCTTTTTGGAAGAATCATCTATACAAATATTTAAGCCCTCAAAGCCAACACATTTACCAATCATTTAGACATAATCATCTTGTCACTTACATACAGCTCAACAAACATGTCACTGGGGAAACCCTACAGTGTAATTAACATTGGGTTGAATGACAACTGAAGAAAAACATGATAAGCATTCTCATTCAAACCTGAAAGGCAGTATCTGGTATGTCAACACTAGCTTCACCAGGAAGACAGATCTTGCCCATTATTATTCTTAATTGTACATATGTGGCTTTCAATTTAATTTCGCCAAGTATTTTAATCATGGCTTGGCTTTGAGGTTTCCTGTTTAGCGGTGCTGTCCAAAGTTTTATTCTCAGGAACAGAAGAGATAAAGCCACGTCACTTGACGGCATAGTTAAGAGATCTGATGGTCAGGAAGGAGAGGAAAGAAAGAGAAAATCTTACTGTAATTTTTATTAACCTTCAATTTTGTAGGTAACATTTTCAAAAGAAACAGTAAGTGTCAATTCCAGTCCAATAATCATTATATTTTTCTAAATATACTGTCCAGTCTTCTGAAGGAGCTGTGGCCTCCAAAGGTCTTACTTTGCTTTCAATGTTGTAAAATTTCATAGAGCGAAACAACTTGCAGTCATTCTTACCTATGTTATATTTCCTCTACATTGGCTGTAGAGATGCCAGTAGATTTATCTGCCAAAGTATCATTTCAAAATATAACCATAACTGTTCTCTAAGCAGCACCACAGCCCAAAGCTCTGAGATGCAGCAAGGTCTCACCAGCACATCTGAATTCTGCTAGTACTATTAGTGTCTAATTAAATATTAATTACAAGAATGTAGTTGTACAGCATTTAACTGGGGAAAGGCCATTAGCAAATCACAATTTTTCTGCCAAAAATATCTAGCACAGCACAGTATTACTTTCTGCCCTATTTAATGTGGATCCCAAGGAGGTAGTAAGTGGTCTGAAAGCATCAGTCCCACGCTGTGGCAAAGGCTATGGTCCACTGTCCTCCACACTTTAACCAGACAGAATCCTGGCAAAAAAGTATGCCTGGAAGACAGGAGTATTATTTGTTTGAGCAAGAGAAAAACATTCAGGAGTTAAGCCTGTACATGGGAAGCCAACACCACAGATGCTCCCGACCTCCACTGTGCTCCCCCTTCCCACCTGCCTGATGGAGGTTTCAGGTTCCCTCACACCCCAGCTCCAGTCTGGGGTCTCTGCTGATCGGACATGGACCACGGCCATCCTTCTCCATGAGGAAGGGATCATCTTCAGCTATCCACACACATTTCTTGCAGTCATAGAATCATAGAACCATA
>NW_020956121.1:60489-62501 GCF_003031625.1 Empidonax traillii
CCCTGCTCCTGCTGGCCACACTGTTCCTGATCCAGGCCAGGATGCCATTGGCCTTCTTGGCCACCTGGGCACACTGCTGGCTCATGTTCAGCCTCCTGTCGATCAGCACCCCCAGGTCCCTTTCTGCCTGGCTGCTCTCCAGCCACTCTGTGCCCAGCCTGTAGCGCTGCAGGGGGTTGTTGTGGCCAAAGTGCAGGACCCGGCACTTGGCCTTGTTGAACTTCATCCCACTGGAGTCAGCCCATCTCTCCAGCCTATCCAGGTCCCTCTGCCTTCCAGCAGGTTGACACTCCCTCCCAACTTGGTGTCATCTGCAAATTTGCTGATGATGGACTCAATCCCCTCATCTAAATCATCGATAAAGATGTTACAAAAGGACTGGGCCCAGCACTGACCCCTGGGGGACACCACTGGTGACCGATCGCCAGCTGGATGCAGCCCCGTTCACCAGCACTGTCTGGGCCCGGCCAGAGTCATCTTAACCAGCACATTAAACCAAGAACCCTTCCCATAACCCTTTTCATGCTCAGCTGCTTCATGCCCTATCCCACAGATGTGCACCACATCTGCCTGTGAGTGTTGACTGGAAGCAATGCAGATGTGATACCATTTTTTCCCTAACAAAACTATGTCAGGGATGGATATATTACAAATACTTAAATACTGCCAACTGAGGAGAGTAGAACTAGTGCCTCCATTGAAAAATTGGGGTCATTCCAATTTTGCTAACTTACAGCGATGAGATACGGGCTGAATCAAAGCTCTAGCACTAGCACAGGTCAGGGATAAGCAAATACTTTTCAACTATTATTCACAAAATAAGAACTGTCTGGGTCATATTTAAATTATTTAGCTGCCTGAATCCACTCCCATGAAAAAATACTGGTGAGTAGAAGGAGAGCTTAAATTTTGTATGATTAAAACATGGGTTCAGTAAGGGCTGCAGAACTGGTTGTCTCCCACTGGGCACTGAAAAACTGCATCTACCATAGTACAGCAGGCATCACAGGTCCAGGTCTTTCCCTTGTGTTGAAGGACACAAACTTGCACCCCCTTCCCCTAGAGACTGCTCTAGCACTCAGAACTGTTCTGGGAGTAGTTTGTCTGAGATTCAACAGAACAGTACAAGATACTGATCTCTGGGCATTTTAGTTTAAGTCTCTGAATGTGTTTTAGAAAAAGCATCTCACCTCTCACATGCACCCTTCGTGTATCAGGCTACTAATCCATTCACACCTCGTTGGTGCTTCCTTATCTCATGGCAGCACTCTAAGTAATTTATTAAGCGACACTAGTAGGGTATAGTTGAAGTGTAAAATGTACTTCCCATTTCCTCACACCAAAACACCCCGTTACATTTTTTATCACACACTTACCTCCTGTTCAAGGTGCCCTCTCAGCTTTCACACATTTCACCAGAGCACTGAAATATTTTATAGCACTCACAAGAGCACTGGATGGCAGAGACACATGATCCCTGCCCAAGGAACTCACAGCCTGAAGAAGCAGGCAAGGACGAAGCAGCAGGACAGCAGGAGCAGTTGGGTTGTCAGAATTTCTGAGCTCTGGGATATGGCTTTCCTGCGCTTTTATACTTAGTGCTCCATCCTCTCCTGTCTGCCTTCTAGAGCCCTTGCCTTTCAGGAAGAGGCATCCTTACAGTTCTGAGCTGAGCTGCACCTGCAGGAATTGCTCTGCTGATCTTTTTTTTTCTTTCCACCCTTTTTTAATTTCCTTCAGTATTTTTCTGCTCTGACTTTTCCCTTCTTTTCAATCCTTTCATTAGATCAGTTTGATATGATTAATGAATGAAGGACAAACCTCATCACACTGTTGTTCTCCAGGACACATAAAATGCTTAAGAATTAAGGAGTCATCAAGCAGAGGTTTATGTGAATTATTTGTCAGAGCAACTACTCAATCTAAAAAGGGCACCAACTTAGAAGCACCTTTATAATGGTTGGAGAAGAAAGGCATCCTCAGGCAAGATAAACCAGCGCTCTACAACCCTT
>NW_020956121.1:62755-89258 GCF_003031625.1 Empidonax traillii
GGACAAACCCCATCACACTGTTGTTCTCCAGGACACATAAAATGCTTAAGAATTAAGGAGTCATCAAGCAGAGGTTTATGTGAATTATTTGTCAGAGCAACTACTCAATCTAAAAAGGGCACCAACTTAGAAGCACCTTTATAATGGTTGGAGAAGAAAGGCATCCTCAGGCAAGATAAACCAGCGCTCTACAACCCTTACGACTTCTGTCCAATTCCCCAGGCACTTCCTCTCAAGAGATCTGTATTACCACATTTACAGTACTTTTTGTTACCAGAGCAGTTGCTAATGGAGAGCTGGTAACCTCCAAGAGGATGAGAAACAAGGCATGCAGCCTGGTAGGGCACCATCACATTATGCGCTCCCAAGAGTTCAGTGGGAAGTGCTTCTCCCACCTGGGGTCTGTAAGAAACAACACTGCAAATAGCACCACATGCAGAAGTATGAAACTGCACTTGGCGATAGAATTTGAGGATGTTTTTTTCACTCCACTCGTTCTTTGCCTGAAGCTGCCTTAAATATACATGAAACTACTCCATGTGACACAACCTCCTCAGTCTCTACACTGGGTTTTAGAGTAAAAGAACAATCTGAGCTTGTGATTTTTTGTTTTAGGTGTTGCCTCTGCATTAAATAGGTTATGCTGAATGAAGAAAGAAGATCTCTTCTTAAGTGCTGTCAGTGTAGGATTAGCCTAGGAGGAGATGAATGCCAAGGAACCTCTCACTGGGCAGCCTGGATTCAGGCACTCTGGAGCTGCAGACACCCTCGGAGAGCACAGGATTTTAACTGCAGATACTCTTGATCCTAGCTTACACTTGTAATTATTTGTCACTGCTCCTTCCATAGAAATGAAAGGATTTACATCTTTTTAAATAACTGTTACAGAGTAACAGATTTGATGAATTTTCAAACATATTTGACAAAGACAATTAAAAGTGTTCAGGCTGTGTTACCGAAGCTGCTACAGCAGAGAAGTAAGCAAATCCATATGATTCCCCTTTCTTTTACTAATGTATTTTCATGTTCTGCATACTTCAATATTTAGCTATACACTTTTTAAACTGATAAATGGAGAGCTGCAAGCACTGTTTAAATATTACATCTAGGATTACTGTGCCCTTTCTCATGAGTCACAGAGAAGAGTTTAAATTTTCTTCTGTAGTCTTGCCCTCTTCTCCTTTCCTATGTTTTTCAACTTTCTACTGTGGTATTTGAAAACAAAACCAAGAAAACTCAATAATTAATTCCAGAAGCAGTGATTGCTACAGAAAGTTGGTCTAATAGATTTAAAATAGGCTAGTGTTCCAATGTCCCTGCCTTCTACAGTCAACAGTCATAAACTCATAACTCATTCTTTGAAATCAGAAGCAGGTTGCTGATGCAGACAGATCCAGTTTCACCTGGGAGGTAATGAGGTGAAGTCATTGCATGGGAGAGAAGAAAAATACATCCAGCTGACTATGCACCATTTAACTCAATGGCTCCCTAGTGGGAAGCATCAACAGCAGGGGTGCAGCTGACAAGTGAAATGCTGCTTTGTGCAACACTTTACTACCCATTTGTGTGCTATAGGAATAGCAAATCATCAAAAGGCCACAGAGGAACAGAGCCTCATCAAAGCAAATGCAGAGATACCCTTTGTGGTTAGTAGGCAAGAATTCAGAAAGCCCCTGGGTTGGCAGAAAGCTCTGTCCCTTAAATTTTGTTAGAAACCAGTTTTCTGGAAAATGCCTGCCCAGGCTGTGCAGTGCTTTATAGTATTGTCAGAATATAAAGCCCTTGCTTTTAGACCTTAGACTATATAAAGGGCGGGTGACAATAGGATTTAACATCTCTCTTGATACCCTGGATGTCATTGTTACCATCTAAAAAAAATTCTGTAGGCAATACAATGAAGGAAGTCTGGTTTCTTAACAGATGTACCTCATCTTTCACTGTAAGTTCTACTTAAATCATCTCACGTGGCTGGGGCAGTGACAGCACCTCCTGCACTCCTGTTTGAAACAGATGAAGTCACCCCATGTCTTTTACCTCATGGAGAGCTTTCCTTCTCCTCCACTCCCTTCTCTTCACAAAGCACACAGGACCATAGCATATTTGTGACTTCACTGCCATGTTGGTAAATGGCTCAAAATTTTCTGTGTGAGATGACCTGACAGTCACACAACACAGTGGTGAATGCACCTTTTAAATGAGAATCCAAGCTAAAATTACAATAGAGATACATCCAGAAGTAACACAGTTAATCCCCACTCTTGTCACTCACAGAGCCTAGGTTCTGTCCTCGTTACCACAGCAAGACTATCCCAATTTAACCTGGATGGTTGGCCTCGAAAACGCTTCCAGGCAGACTCCTGTTTAGCAGCACTGGGGTATTGGAGTGTGCCCACAAATTTGCCAAGATCTGACTCTCTTTTATCCCAGGGTGGGACTGAACACCATTAGAGAGGGCTCATTTTCAGCACTTTTCTACTGTTGAGCTCGTACATTTCTACAATCACAACTTTAACTGTGTGACCTGCATAGAAAAGTGACTACAGAAATGTGGGGGTTTCCAATATATTCGACACTTTACCAATTAAAAAAAAAATCATCAGCAAAAAACATTCTTTTTCTTAGATTTGTTTATCTCTACCACAGCTTCCACATTTGTACATGCACTGCCACAGCTGCAGATTGGTTAATCTCACTATAGCTAATCAAGAACATATCTCTGTCCACCACCACTATTTGAGTCAAGTATAATAGATAAAAGTAATTACATTAGCACGCTGATAGTCTCTGCAATTACATGTGCAGGTTTTGGCTGGTGTAGAGTTAACTTTCTTTGCAGTGGTTAGTACAGGGCTATGTTTTGATTTGTGCTGAATGCAGGGCTGAATATAGAGATGTCTTTGTTATTGCCGAGCAGGGCTTACACAGAGTCAAGGCCTTTTCTGCTTCTTCTACTGCCACACTGGTGAGGAGGTTGGGGGGCTATAGGAGGCTGGGAGGGGACACAGCTGGGACAGGTGACCCCAAGTAACCAAACGGATATTCCAGACCACACGACATCATGCTCTGTGTATGGGGGGAAGAAGGAGGAAGTAGGGAGCATTTGGAGTGCTGATGTTTGTCTTCCCAAGTCACTGTTATGCATGATGGGGCCCTGCTCTGCTGGAGAAAGCTGAACATCTGCCTGCCCACGGGATGTGGTGAATCAATTCTTCACTTTGCTTTGCTTGTGTGTGCAGCTTTTCCTTTCCCAATTAAATTGTCTTTATCTCAATTCATGAGTTTTCTAGCTCTTACCCTTCCAATTCTCTCCCTGACCCTGCTGGTGGGGGAGTGAGCGAGTGGCTGCCTGGCACTCAACTTCTCTATGGGGTTAAACCACAACAATACCCAAAAGCAAAAAGAAGAAAATGGGCTTATATTGATTGCCTTGAAAAGAGTAAGAATTACTCAAAACTTCATGCTTTCTGAGCAAGAGGGATTATAATATCATTTACAACCAGTTCCTGTTCGAAGTAACAACTAAGCAAGGACCTAATATAATCCTAACTGCTTATCAATCATTATTAACTTGATTATCAACAGCAGAAACTAGCTTTCTGAGTAAAATTTATCCAGTGCCCACCATCAGATACTCTATCCCTCCCTGCTAAAAGAAAACATTAATAATCGCCATAATTGTTTCTTCAACCAGGGAAGTCACTTATCTACATCTGTCCTAAAATCCAAATGTCCAAAGATAATACAAAGCCACCTAAACAATTTAGTAAGTACCACCGACCTACTCCCAGACAAAAAACACAGCAGCATTTGATCTACTATCTGCCACCTTTGTAGCCTTGACAGCAAGCTGGGCAGCCTTGACCTGCAGCATTTCAATTTGAGAATCACTGGAAATTTCCTCACAGTTGGGGGACTGCTGCACCTTGTTGAGACAGACATTGTTAATCAGACTGTCCTCAGTGTTACCAAGGCTGCAGATGCAACTTTACAGGTATAAGAACAGACTACAGAGAAACGCTTATTAAAAAAAAAAAAAAAAAAAAAAAAAAGAAGAAAGAAAGTACTTTCCAGTCTTATTTTCCTGATGAATTCAATTCAAGACATTCTGAATTGCTATGTTTAAAAGGAAGCACACAGCAAGAACCCTCTATTCTTTTCCCCACATACGAGCAACATGTCTTGGTATTCCCAAAGCAGTGCAACAACGGCGCAAAAAGATTTCTGGGAGAAATAGGAGTAGAGCCTAGGACATAGGCAACATCTATTATCTTTATCCTCTTAGTAAGTCTCCAGAGTTTTAATAATTATTAGATACCTTCACTAAGGAAGAGTTTCAGTGTCAGAACAGAAAGATAAAAGTAGCAAGAAAATGCAAGAATTGAAGTGTCAATTCATTAAGGTAATTTTTTTAATTTAAAAATAAAATCCAGGTCAAGGTTGACTAAACCACTATTGGGTTTAGCCATTATTCCTACTGACAGAATAAAATGTCTTTGATTTGCGTGCTGCTACCCCTTCCAATGAAGATATGAGCACGTATGTGCATTTTGTGCTTAGCCTTCTGTTTGAATTTAAGATTTACTTTTTGGTGTATTGGAAAATTCTAATAACACTCTAATAAGATTTTTAATTAGCAGATATGTATTTACACTTTCAGGTAAATTAGGATTTTTTTTTTTTTTTTGGTCTGGGAATGATATGAATTTTCATTTATTTCTCAGTGGCTGTGGACTGAAAGCAGGCAGTGCTGATACTTCCCTCAAAGTGACTATCCTTAAAAGGATTTTAATTTTATATACCATCTTCATTTGCACTTGTTCAGTTCCAAACCACACTTATCTAGAAACTAATTAAGTGGTTATATTAGAATCACTGTATTGCTTTCATAAATAAGAAATCATGCTTTCTTTAACTATCTACCCATATAAATAGCCATAATTCTAAATACACATTATCTTTATCATTCATAAGAATGGTTTTAAACAATTATATGTACATTCTGGTATCTTTTCACTATTATTTTCACTTAATACTCTGGAATAATTAAAAGTTTCAATGAATCTTCCATTATCCAACTGCCACATATAAACAGCCAAGCAGTTTAACAACAAAAATAATGGTGCAAAAAATGAAAGACAAATGATGAATGCCTAATAGCTAGATATATGTAAGATACATAAGAGAACAGAACATATGAAACAAATATGTTCCAAGAAAACCAAAAGAGATGGGTTGAATTTGGAATATTGTATTTTGGAGAAGAAATAAGGTAAACCAAAGTGTAAATGTCTCTGAACATTTTTATGAAGTCAATTTTTAAAACCAACCTGTAGATTTTTCATTTTTTTTCAGTTTTAACTAGTATACATGAAATGAAGGAACAAAATAAAAATACCGAAATTGTATAATAATTTAAGTCAAACACAGTCAGAGGAAAAAATCCTCTTGAACCAAGCTTTAAATAAATATCAATATGAAGACACTATAGAGATTTCTGAAGAAAAACAGTTCAGAGCATTCTAATTACGTTTTCTTTTTGCTTTAGGGGATAACTTGGTTGTACAGCATCTTTGCTGTTTGTTGCTTACTTCTTTCCCATTTCATGACTCTTTTACACCCCTAGGCTAAGGTTACTCAAGTAGTGGTAGTTTCCTTCTTTCATTTTTCTTTTTTCCTTCGCTCACAAGATTAATTGCATATTCATATATTACCACAAATCTTCCCCAGACCATATGAGAATAATTTCAATCTGCCCTAGGATCATTTCTGTCATCATTATCTATTCATTCCCATTAAAGCTGTTACCCATCCTGTTATTCAACATAAAAATGAAATCCAGTATTATCTATTCAATGCATCACAATGATGCCGGGGTTTGCCTCCTGCCATTTGAGCAGTTTGTGGCAGCAAAGACTGGCTTGAAAGATGGTCAGTGTTTACAACTCCAACAACAGTAATAAATAACAAAATTTTTAAAAGGAGGGGTTTTTTAAGTTTCACTGGTACAAACACACAAGTGTTCAGTGAAACTGGGAAATGACATTGCTTTCCAGTGATCCTGGGGTTTGCTTGCTGTAGGAAAAAGAAACACAAGTTTCTCTCCAGAGAACAGCCAAACCGCCTTTTCCCAAAGTAATTCAGGGAAGCAGAGGCTGCAGTGAGAGATCTAGGTCTACCCACTCTGGACTTCTGGACAGTGTAAAGTGAGGACCACGGAAAGATGAGCAATCGTTGGTCTCTATGCCCCACTTCTAGACTAAAGAAAATCCCATCCTTAGACTCTCTGCTCATGTTTCACTTTCAGAAGACACAAGTCTGTCTCAAACACGATATAAACCCACCAGGTTGTATTTCAAAGGACTACAGCCTAAATTGTGAACTGTCTGCTCCAGCTTCTGGAGCAGCTCTGCCACAACTTCTGACCAACAGGAAGAAGTAACAATTCACAGTGTGTTTTCAGCCCTAGTCCTACCCTGTACCATGGCTCCCAAGAGCCCACTTGCTCTGTCAGTTCTTTCCTACAGGGGACATCAATCAGAGATTGCTCCTGATTAAAGCTGGGGAAGGTCAACTGCAGCCTCACTCCCCTCTTGCGGTTCCCTTCCTTTTCTGACTTTTCCTAGACAGCTCTCCAAGATACACACACCATGCCAGTGGGTAAGGGCCATTTCTGTGACACTCCTGGGGACACTCCAGCCTTGGTGAGACACACGTGGCTCTCCATTGCAGGGTCCCTGAACTGTCCTTTCACAGCCACGTTAATGAGCTGCATTTCTGAATGCCCTGCACTGCCTTTTCCTACCATTTTCTGAAGCCATGTACCATAAATATTACACAACTACTTGCTCTGAACTACGACTGTTCTATTTTACAAATCACACCCATCTCTATCCTAGTGCCATTTCCAACTAAATCACGTAGCCTTCTTTTCATTTACTTTTTCACGTAGCAATAGACTTTCAACAATGACTAGTCTGATCACATCTTCTACCTCCACCCTGAAAGTCGTATTTCTGTGACCCTTATAGGACTACTTTATCTGACACCAGAAGCAAGGAGAGGAATTTATGATGGTCCAGCAAACACCAACACAAGGAAGAAAATCAAAGGATACGGTCTGTAATTGTAC
Source organism: Empidonax traillii (assembly GCF_003031625.1). Classification (NCBI taxonomy): domain Eukaryota; kingdom Metazoa; phylum Chordata; class Aves; order Passeriformes; family Tyrannidae; genus Empidonax; species Empidonax traillii. Next base: position 69,885 of record NW_020956121.1, read on the forward strand.
AGTCCAAGGCTGTTGGCTCTTCATTCCAGAAAACAGGCTAGACCTGGATTTGGGACAAATCCCAGTGCTCACCGACAGTGTCTGCTCTCTCAGTAACCCTTGCTTCGTGTGCTGCTGCAGTTGAGCAGCACACTGAAAATGAGGCAAAGCATTGGAGGACCTGCAAGATGATTTCATAATTCAGATAACTACGTACTTCCCTAAGAAACATGCTGCAGTCCCAACCCAGGCTGCGAAGAATATGTGTAGCCGATCTGGCAGAATTGAGCTCACCCTACCAGTGAGCTGATCCAAGACCATGTACATCCAGAGCACAGAGCACAAGCTTGTGTGCCCTGCATGGCAAGTCAGTCACTTGGCTGCATGTAAAGTGTCTGAAGTCAATAGACTGAATTATTTCCTAAGAATGTGAGATTTTCTACTGAGGTCTGTTTGGATAAACCCCACCATACCCAGGGATAGCTCATGCTCTGTCCCGACAGCTGCTGAAAGGAAGATGTGCTGCTCAGGGCAAATCTCCCTAGTCCCCCTGACAGCAATCTTATCAAGAGAGGGGGAAAAGAATAGTTTTCCAAGAGGCAGAGATCTGCTAAAGCCTGAGCACGGAGGATTTGGGTTAAACCAAAATCATGAGAAGGAAAGCAGCAGAGGTCAGAAGAAAGAAACAACTGCCCAGCAGATGCCACTGGACTCATACATTTCTGCTGCTGTGAGCAAAGACAGCTCAAGCAGTCTGATAATCACACATGGTATGATCATCAGTTTCAAAGGTTAGCCAGACAGGAGCAGCAACGAGAAAAGATGGCATACAAACAAAACCCATGAGTAAATAATGGAAAATAACTCCAGAGAGAGTTGCCTTAACAGTGCCTCTAAAACTTCCTGTGTGAACAGTCATCCAAAGGTCGCCTCACAAGAAATCTGAAATAAATGCTAGAGTCAAGAGTACTCAGCAGCCTGCAGCTATTCACAGGTTAGAAACATCCTGTGTGTTAAGCACTGTGCCTTAAAGACTCACAGGGCGCTTGTTCACCCTCCTAGCTGCACAGCAAGAGGCACAGATCCTGACACCACTCAGCCCTGACAGCAGGAACAAGCTCTGCTGGCTTCACTGCACACCCACCCAGTCCCAAAGCACCCTGCACACCCCATCTATGTCTTGCATGGAGGTCACCCCTGTCTCTGGCTGCCACCTTTGTCAATGACTAACAACTGCTGCAGTTCCTGTATATTTATATGCAATAATGCTGCTCCACATATTTCTGTGTGGCCTAACAAACGCAAGGTATGTTGCACTCTTAGTTTTAGTTACATAATGCTATATCTAAACTACTATTCTCAGTGGTGTTTTATAGTTGAACTAACCTGTAAATATTCCAGCAGTCAAAACACTAAAGGATGCATATTGTGCTGGTTTATTTTTAAGCAGACTACTGCATTGCATTTTAGCAAGCATTTCTCTTCACTCTCATTTAAGGGAAAATCTGTTTTCACAGAGGTTGATAGAAACCAAGTAAAGGATGTTATCTGTATTTTATGAATCCTGTGTAATTCCCAGCTTTCAGAAGCCTTCAGAGTTAACAAAAAACAGGAAACACCCAGCCAATATTTCATGTAATTTAGCCAAAATAAACCCACAAACAAGTGCTGGGAGTTAATATGTTCTGAATTACTCCTACAATAACCTTTGAATAAAGCTCTGAATAGTTTGATGATCAGATGGCATGCACCAAGGCGATAAGAAGTGTCCTCAGACATCATGAGTCGTTATTTTCCTCCCCCTTCTTATAATCTCTGACCCTGCTCTGCAGTGATCATATGGTGCAGTTTTCCTTCAATCTAAAAAAAAACCCTTGAGAAGGTTACAATAGGTGAAGTGATAGTGCTGTAGACATAGCCTACTTCTTTTGTGTGGCAGTTCTCTGAAATGCTCATAAAATATGCATGTTTTAAGCTTCTTCATGGCACTGACTATTGTGCTAGTTAGCTTGATGAAAGCACAGCAATAGCAAATTTAAAGGGACACCATCAACTGGTTTGACTTTTCAGTATGTGTATAGAACAGAGCTTTCCACAACCCTTTTCTCCCATCCGATTCATCTTGAATCCTTGGTTACACAAGTCAACAGGAAGAGAAGTTAGTGTCCCACCTAAGAGCATTAGCCTGGTGACATGTTACTCCTCTGATCTGAGCAGTTTTATATTCACTCTGAAGTAATAATATTGAAATCTGGTCTCCTTCTTCCTGGATGAGAGCTTTAATTATCAAGCTATTGCAGCATGAAGATACTAGCAGGAGCTCTTCCTCAAGCTGTGTTTTAAATTAAAAAAGTGAAGCATGATGAGGTTCCACAGAAAAACATAAAAAAGGCTGCCCATAATGCAGTGGGGGGATTCAGCAGCATGGAAAGAAACCTCTCTGTTGCCTTCAGTGACTTACCAGAAGTTGTACAAAAGGTCAGCAGCAGAGGGAGGAACTGAATATAAATCTGCCCTCTAACCCAGTGCCCATTCTGCTGCACCTTCTGAGCTCCCAGCTTCCAGTGCTGAAGTAGAACTCAGCTGCCCGAGATTCCCCAGCTATACTTGAGTTTGCCTTGCAGGGTGCTGAAGCCCTCCAGCACATTTCCTCTTGGACAGACCCAAGAAAACATACTCGATTCCTCCCCTGCTGCTTTTATGTCTAGGTGCCATTCCCCTACTTTGAAGAAAAGGACAAAGGAGAGAAAAAGCCAAATGGGGGAAAATTCAGAGAGACAACCTGCCCTGTCTCTGGGGAGCCTTCTCAGAGTGCATGTCTACAGTCATATGATCAAAGTAAAACCATTTTTGCTGTTACTACTCTTCTCTAGGTCCTCTGAAGAAAAAAAATAACAGCTGACAAAAAAGGTGAATATTTACTCTTGCAGCACATGATCACTATCCAGCTTCTTAGGCTTTTGCTACAGCTGCTGATATGCTGCCTACAGCTATTGGAGGGAAGAAAGACTTACTTTCAGACATCAGCTATTTCAGCCTCTTAAAGACTTTTCTCTCTCTTTCTCACAGTTAACCAGCAAAGAGTTTCCCTTTAATAGTCCCCTGAACTGTTGCCTATGGAACTCAGCAGTCAGAGGAATAACATCAGCTTATGTCACTAGAATAATCTATACTTTATCACCATCATCTTCTTCCACCTTCCCTTATCCTCCAAGAAGATAAATCAAACTATCATTGACTTGAAGATCTCCCCTCTCTTTTGTTACCTCTCTTTATTGCCTACTTAAAACTCTGTGGCTCAGAACATTTCCTGGTGTACAGCAGATAACACACTGATAGACAGTAGGGCAGTCTTAATGCCAGAAAATTTGGAGTGACTCATCTTCATGAAAGCAAGCCATGTGAGTCACAGCCATGATGACTCAGAAGCCTGAGAAGAAGGCACCTTTCTGGGAGGAAGAATTGAAATTGTCCTACTTTTCCAAATATATAACTTAGAGAGGAGCTTCCCATAGGGGCAGACCAAACCAGAGGGAGGAAGGAGTAAGGAGTGACGTGGAATTACATCATCAAAAAGTCAAGGGACAATATGTATATTAATGAAAGAAAAGAAACCCACCAGTCACATTGTGACGTGTCACATTTTCATTATTAGACCGTCTATTTAATACATAGCATCCTTCCTTTCTTGTTATGGAAAATTAAATGGTGTTAGGGTTTCTGTTGAAGTGCTTCGTTGCCTGACTTCATTGGCCATTCGATAGTGATTTCATGAGTGACCACAGGGAACATAAAACTTCCAAGACCTACAGTTCATTGAAATGGTCAAGAGAAGTGGATAAATATGACAGATTGAATAACAAATTGCAATGTTTCTGCATATAAACATGGTAAGGTATTTATTCATCATGCTTCTCATGATGGCAGAAATATCAGACAGGATAATCTGAAACAAAGAGCACGAACTTATAAGTCTGCTTATCATAATTTGTATATAAATTAGAAATTATAAATCTGCTTATCAGAAATTGTGCAAAGATCTAAAGTAGCAACGACCCAAATATGATGGAAGAAGTCGTGTCAAATCTCATCTATGGGCCACATGTACCAGACTATGCAAACCACAAGGCATGACAGTTTTCTTTTCTAAACGATGTGAAGATGGTCTCATTCACAGCAAGGTAACAGCAAGGACATGCTGAGGGTTGGGGACAGCAATGTTTCAATCTACCACACATAGGTTTGCCAGGAAACATCTGCCACAGCCTGCAATTTCCCTGGACTTAAATTCAGATAATTGTCTTCCTATGGATGAAGACAGAGCAACGCTCCCCTTCCACGTTTCTATTACCACCTCAAAGGTATTTACAGATCTTGGAAACATTTTCCATAGCAGCTAGCTCTTGTATGTATTCTCATTCCAGGATGCCTCAGCTCGATACACCTGAAAAGGCCCTGTTAACAAATACACCAAGTGCCAGCTCTCTCCAGAAGCAGGTCATCTTGAGGAAGCTGAGCTCCCCCTACACAGCCAAAACACTTGATCTGTCTCCCTGGCTCTTCTACTTCATTAGGAGACTTGTGGCAGGCATGAATCAGCAAAATTCCCACTGGCTAACAGAAACTTTAGTATCATCTTCTTACAGGTTTTCTACTTCAACTGTCACAGACATATTGCCCTTCAGTTTTCTCTCAGTTTTCCATATATTTTGGTCACCTCTTAGAAACAAGTTTGAGGTCGCACCACAGAGCACTTCTCTTGATAAAGGCAGCTTAGAAGAAAAAGCATAAAACAGAAGTACAAACCAAGCCAAAGTGACCTGCTAATCTGTGTGTAAATATGTGATTTTATGGTACTGCTACTTTTTCTGACATACACTAATAGAGTCAGTGGCTTGAGGGCTGCCTTCGGAAAGAGAAGCAATTGATTAAAGATCCACAAATTCCTCTGACACAACTGTTTATATTTATAAAAGTCCTATTTCCCTGAGCACAGGAGGAATCAAACAGGAGACAGTGGGTGTGTTGATGCTGCAGGACGCAGTGCAGCACAGAGATACCATCTTTAAACAGGCTGGCTGGCACACTGGGAAACCGCGCTGCCGCAGCAGCACAGAGCTCCAATGTGGACCAGCACAGCCACCCAGGTTTGCATGCTAACTCTTTAACACTTTCAAAATTTTGATTTTGTTGATCTCTGGCTCCCTGACTGTAGTGTTAAAAGTCAAAGAGGGTATGATGGAGGCAGGCAGAAGCAGGTTGCAACGGTGCTGTTCTCAGCCAGTGTGCAAACTGTGTGGAATAGGTTCAAGCAGAGTGGCAGAGCTGCCTGACCAGGCTCTATGCAGAGCAGCCAGGCACCACAGCCAGGACCCAAGTCCAGGCTGCTCCAAGGAAGCACAAGTTTCCTGAGCCAGACTCTTCCCTAATTTGTGTGCCCTTATGTATCTAAGCAGCTCTAGTGCCACTGCATGTCTTGCTGCTCTTATTTCTCCCAGTATCCAGAAGGATTTACATGAGACTCCATGAACTATTGCAAAGTAATGCTGGATGGGAGAACAATGTAGCTCAGAAAACGTACTTACATCTTGGCAATTACACACATATTCTCAACGAGAACCGATAAAGGGAACTTCAACGGCACCAGGAGCTAAAATCTGGATTAGGCTCAGGCTTGTCCATGCTCTTGGCTCAATCTGTTAGCCCTCCTGTTTCCCAATGCCCGAGTTCTGCTTTCCTTAGCTCTTGTCATTACCTCTGGAAATATTCACTCAGAGATGCTGGGTGAAAAGTGAGGGCAATTATTATCCCCTGCACCACATCCCGCCTTTACAAGCTGCTTCTGCAGGCAATTGGTAACATTTCGAATTGCATCAACAACAGGAACTGGCGTTGCTGCACAGCAGTGCTAATGCCTCTATTAATCCATAACCTCCATGAAACCAAGGCCAAAATTCACAGTCCTCACAGGAGACTCCAGGCACAGCCCAAATCAGACATAATAAGCAGACCATGTGTCTAATGATAAGGCATCAATAATATTCGACACCGAAATTACTTCAGAACTTCGAATTGCAGAGGCTATATATTTTAATTATAAGGCTATTTATAGCCTTGATAAGAGGATAAAACTAAGTCCCTTCTGCCTATCCCTGGCTGCTGAGCACATGGATGCTAAAGATCCCCCTTGCATTCAGGGATCAGGATAACCCATCTTCTTCAAAATAACATCGCTAGCAAAACTAAATTCACAGCTGTTGACACCACACTTGTCATCATGTTTGAATATAAGTAAATAAATACTGTTAGAGACATCTGCCTACACCTTAAGGTACTAGAGCAGAGCAATATTAACTTTAAAAAGTTTTCACTGCTCAGAATACAATAGTTAGTACAACAGTTGTATGCATAATATATAGATTAAATGTGTTCTGATCTAAAGCAAATTAAAAGTAATCCTTTTTATAAAATGCTATTTACTACAAAAAAAAATGCAGAATTAGATTATGTTGTGATTTTTCTTGGGTACCCAGCAAGCTGAAACATAATGTGAATTATGTGAAAAAAAGGAGCAAGATATTTGAATGTATCTCTCCACGTCTTAGACAGAGGGCTGCACTGCAACCGCCAAAACCTGTGGAAACCTGCAATACATCAAATTCAGAAATTATCTCTAGAAAACCACTTGTACAGTTTATTAATTCTGACAGAGTAGTTGGCTGTACAAAAAATGGTGTCATCATATTGCAGGCTAGAAATACAGCATGATAATTCATTTGTAATCAGATTTTCAGAGAGAGAAGTGTAAGAGAGATGGGTGACATTAGGAAAAACAAACCCTCCCCAATTATTTTCTATCACAAAGCATTCTTGAGTTCATTATTCAGAAATTTTATCAGCTTGTTCCAAAGAGTTACCAAATGGTCAGGTAAGAATTAGGGAGAAAGCACAAATAACTGAGCACAGCAGACAAGGAAGAATCCTGTTAAACTCAAAAGTCAAAGATGTGCCTTTCAAAATCCAGCCCTGCTAAGCCTTCCTGAATTAATGAAGGGATAAGCTAGATAACTTCCTATCACCTTTGCCACAATTCCCAGTTCAAAATATAGGTTGCTTATGCAGTCTCAAATTCCCACTTGCATTGCAAGAACTAACATCTTCCTCCTTATCCAAGAGTTTTACAAATAGAGCTTCAAGAAATACCCTGCATGACGAGCAGAAACTCCAGAACATTTGGACTGCTCAAATAAACATTAAGGACATCTGTTCTGAAAACTAAACCAATCTCTGCAGTTTTATATGAGTAATACACTAAAAATGGATCATAAGTGGCCAAATTCTGTTCTCCATCAAACTTAAACAACTTCAGTGATTTCAACACTACTACCCTAATTATGTCAGTTGATATGCATCACTTCTGCCCATCGGCAAAGAGCTGCAATATTCACTATATTACAGGATGAGGTGCTTTCCATAGTTAAAATTCTCTCCCCTCATTGTCTCTTCCCTGGTAATTTTATTTCTCACTACTCTTCAGTCTACTATAATTTAGTCATTTCACATCCCTTTGAACATCCAGTTGAAAATTACAGTTCGAAAAAAGTGCACTAGGAGAAAGGCAGAAATGGAGAAAGGAACAGCATTAGCATATATTTCATCACTCAAAACCGCACCCCCATTCAGCCCAACAGCAGAGTATGAGCTGGTTACAGCCATGAGTAACAAAGTGATTACCAAAGGAACTGAGGAATTTCTCATTGATTAGACTCCTTAATCTCAGATTGTATGTTTCTTCCAGATACGCAAGTTCAGTTACGATTTATCAAACTTGACAGCTTTTACTTACATCCTAGAATAGGTGAATTTCCTCCACAGCAGGAATTACCAAATTACATTTTGTGCTTTGAATTATGCAGATGATCAGACCAGTAATTTGTATCTTCCCTATGTGGCCTTGAAATTGGTGAGCCACAGCTGAGGCCACAATATGTGATTTGATGTGGCCTAGTCTTTCCAAGTGAATATTTCACTTTACAAACTAGTTTCCATCTTAAACAATTTTAAGGTGGTACAGTTCATCAAGTTACCAGGTCCTGACTGATTCCAACTCCCAGTATTCTTGGATAGGAACATGTTTTTAGTTTTGGTTTAATCCAAATCCAAAATCAGGAAACATTTCACATATGTACAAGTCATAGCCCTAAAGTAAACTAATAATCACGTTTAGATTGTATGAGGGAAAGAAAACAAAACCCACCAATGTTTTCTTTCAATAACATTAATTTTTACCACTGTGAACTTGCAGTTATTTTGAGACAGATAAATATTAAGTGATTTTGTAATCTTTATAGTATTACTTTTATGTCTTTGAAGAACACTAGGGCAAGACTCGGTGAACTCAAATTTCCAGAGCTCCCCACAGAAAATTGCTTGAGGCTGGGGAAGTTAATATCTCACAGGTCATCATCATCATCATAATATTCCTTGCCCTAATGGAACACAGCAATTCTCAATTACCAAATGGTAGAAAGCATTTTATTCTATTCCTGGCAAGCGGCATAATAGCAGACATTAAAATAACATAATTTCATTTTTATAACATTTTTACTTTCCTCTTATTTCAATCTGGATGCAATATTAGCAACCAATAACTCAAGAGCAGCCAGAAATAGAAATCGGATCCTTGTACTAGCCAAGAATAGCTTAAAAACATTTCAAAGGCTATGAAGCATTAACCTTCTCCTTTAACTTTTTCTAAAGTGTTGTATATTTGATCCTTAAGTTATATCTGAACTGGGAGGAGGCAAGATTAGAAGCAGATATCAAAGAGTCACAACTCACAATTCACAGTAAGTAAATACTTCGGCAAAGGCACAAATAATACAAGGTTATGTAAGAATTTCCAAGTATACCCTGTAATCTTTCAGTAGCAGCACCATAAAGCACTTTGCCACCAACTGCAATATATTCCTTGTCTCATTGCTTTTTACGCTGCAGTAACCAGTGTAATGAAAAAAATATCATTAAGGCTAAATTTGACCAAGGGAAGTAAACAGGGACCACACTCAGCCCTTCTGTGAGTATCACACTCCAGAAGCAGCAAAAGGGGACATATATGAGGCTTTATTTGGGTCTGATCTAGAGGAAATTTAAGTCAGTGGAGTTAAATAAAATTATCATACTTTCTGTCTTATTCTAAATGATTCTCAAAATTGACAAAAAAGGATTAGAATCTCTTTAAAAATTTCATAGAAACAATACAGAAGTTGTAGCAATCTTACAGTGATCCCACAATACACAAAATTTGAAGTCTATATTGTTTCAATACCTACACCAAAATTTAAAAAAAAGAAAAAAAAAGATTTTCTTTTTTTAAAATTTATTTTACACTTTGACTTTAACAGTCTTATTTTTTTCCAGTGGTGGTACAGAATGATATTCTGAATTTTGTAGTGCTAGTATCCAGTCTGTGAAACTACATTCAAGTCTCCTTTCAAACACAGAGCAAACCCAACACCCCAGGACAACCCAGAGTATCTATCTCTCCATAGCAGAGAAAGGATTTATCACCACTTCGACATTACTGCAAGGACCATCTTATGATCTCTTGACCCTTTCCATCAAAAGAAACCACTTAAATGGAGTGAGGGATGTTGCCAGATCAGAAAACAGATATCAGGCAGTGGGATTTTTGGCTGTGTTACTATGACAGCTCAGCCAGGTCGATACTGCGTGCATTAGAATAACATATAGTTCATCTCCCAATAGGCAAAACTGCTTTACACTAAGAAGGGACTACGCTAATTGCACAAACCTCTAGATGAGTTAAACTCATAATGATGATCTCAGTAGTACATTCAGGTGTGGGTAAGCAGATAGACTTAACAAAGCTAACTAAGAATAGAATGTTTTCAATTAAATTGCTCTACTTGTTGATATAACTGAAAATAACCAGATCTGGAATCAGGGTACCTATTACTTGCCTACCATAATAATTTGAAACAGCTTCAGACTTGTGTACTTCAGGTGTCCAAAAAACATGAAGGAATAAAAGGGGCAAATCTGGCCTATTTCTGCACTGGGCACAGCTATGCATGCAGTGTGAAAAGTAGCAAGTGCATGATGTGACATACTGGGATGTGTACTGGGCAAAAGGGGAGCTATAAACGAAGCTGCTGGATGGCTAAACTGAACCTGTGTGGGCTGTTGGAGGTGCTGCTTGTGTGAGAGGTAATTCTGCTGCTGAGTCATGTTCATGGCTTAATGGTCCTAAAATTGTAGAGGCTGGAAGGGAAGAGCAAGCTCACACCCTGCCATGGAAATCTCTATCGCGCAGAGTCAACACTCAGCTCCAGAAAGGGAGGACCTGCACACAGTAAGTGTTGCAGACAAGTTAGCAAGCCCCTTGATGGCAGGAGTTACAAGCTCAGGACAGTCAGATCAAAAAAAAAAAAAAAAAAACTGCAAGGAGAAAACAAGACACTGTCATCTTCTCAATTTTTCACCCTAAAAACCCAGTGTATGAAAAGAGCCTGTATCACCTGCAGCACAGTCCCAGACAAGCAACCCGGTGGGCCAGGCATGCATTAGGAACCACTCAAGGCTTGAGGGGCAACACAAATTGTCTATAGCAGAACTCATGAAGCTACTAGCCACCCATAATCAAAAGATAATCACATGTAGAATAGACTTAGTGGAAAAAAAATGTAATCACGCTCAGCAACAGGAGCCTACCCATGTATTCTTCTGGGATTTGTATTGTAGTTTTTGAATTTTAACGGAAACTTTTATAATTTTTCAGCCTCTAGGAGATCACTGTACAGTTGCATGTGTCCTGTCCAAAATTTTGCAAAAAAATTGCATAGGTTTGGAACTTAGTAAGGTACAGTGATAGAGAACAAGGGAAGACTTCAGAAAGTTAAGCATAAAAGAGACACTCACTATTGTTTTTAACCTTTTCCATTCTCCATAAAGCTAGAAAGCTACAGTGCCAGCAACTTCTCCTGCTTTCTGTCCCATACAGCCAGGAACCTCATCTGGTTTTCCTACTACGAGCATCCTTTGAAGAAAGTTGCCAAGAACACAGGTCAGCCACATTAAATCCGACCAAAGGTGCAAAGATGCCTAGCATCCAATCTGGTATTGTGGCTAACAGCAAAATGTAGCCCTTAAGGACTGGAATAATACACAGGGATTACTTCTCTACAACACTCTCCCAACTTCCAGCTTGAGAGAAAGACACGTTATGACTGAATTTCATAACGTCCATTTTATTTGGCTTCCTTTCATCTGTCCAGACGTTTTTTGAACATATGTGAACTGTTAGCTTCCACAGTCCTCCCTGTCAAGCAATTTCAGTGCTGAACTATTCAGTGCATAAAGGAATCCTCTCTTCTTTTTGTCACCTGCTTGATGCATTTGTTATCTTCCTTCCCAGAACTATTATGGAAAGAGAAAGTATCTCTAGCACCTATTCATCACTTGGGGGGGGGGGGGGAAGACTAAAAAAAATAAGATGGATATTGACTTCCTTGTGCACAATATCAAAACAGTCCTGGAAGAAAAGAAAGATGTGGGATTGTATTCTTCTATCAACCTGAAAAACCGGAGCCCTCTTCTCCAGGACAGAGCTATATCCCAAAGGCTACAGCAAACAATTAAAGCTGGTGGTTGCAATTGTAGTCATAGCAGAGATTGCAGGGCTCTGCCTCCCCAGGCCCTTGTAAGAAAGTCAAGTCCTTTTCACAAGTATCACAGTGAGAGAGGAACCTGAATTGTTTCTGGGTCTGTCAGCCTGTTGGGAGTGATGGGAGGCAACACTGAATACATTTAACAGACTAATCAATAAAATTACTCACATTCAAAGGAGTTATGTGCATGCTCCAGTGTGTATTTATATCCAGCCATTTAACAAGATTTTTACATAAATGCTGAAAGAATACTCCCAACTGAAACAGAAATGCACAACATATTTTCACAGACTCCATTTCTCAGGTGAACACAGCAAACCATTACATAAATATGCTAGGGTCAATAAGCATAGACTAACTAATATAGAGCTAGTCCCAAGGAAGTGAGCTGAAAGTATTGACAAAATAACCAGCCTACAACAAGAAGCAAAATTGCAGAGGTTTTGTCACCACAGGCTTCCAATAGTGTCCTGTAATCCTGGGAGACAGACAGTAGACTCTGTTTAAAAGTAACGACTGCTGTGAATACACAGTGAGCAGAGCTGACCTGAACCAGAAAGCCTAGGAAAGGCAGAGTCTGTCTGAAGGCACCAACAACCGCACATTTTGGGCTTGAAGCCAGATGTCATCCACCACCTGCATTCCTCCCCCATGCCAACAACAAGTGCAGCCCTGCACTTCTTACACACTATACACAAAATCCCCTATTTACTCCTGGTCCTTATTGTACAGAACTATTTTTAAAAATATCTGAATGTAAGAGATATTCACCTATTTTAAACAGAAAGCTTCACTTAAATTATGATACATATCATGCTCTAAATTTTAATGTTTCTGCATTTGTCTGTTTCATTATTTGGGGAAAGGAATAAATGTCCTTTTCCGCTAACTCTTCTTTGAAGTACTGTTTCTCCAAAATAAAATGCAAATCTTCAACAGTTGTATTATGTACACATATATACACACACACAGCCATGCCTTTTGGTATCTAGTTTTTTTAAGACAGGCCTCAGTCAAAATCAGCCACATTCCGAAGCTGATTTTCAACACTATCCATTTAAAGAAAAATCAGGCTGTTTTCACTAATACAAACAAGGAGAAATATGTTCACCACAGAATCCAAGATCTCTTCCTCTTTACGTACCATTTCACTTCTCTATTCGTTTATTGAGCATGTCACACACTGTCTTTTATCAACACAAAATTCAATTTAATTCTTGACTAGAAAATAAAAATAACCAGATATTCATAATTAGGACACCTTCAGATTTTTCATTCTGATTTTTTTCCATTTGATTTATTTTCAATTGTTGTTTGCTTTTTTAATAGCTGATTGAATTTAGGAATGATTCCTGATGACAAATTGTACATTCTGCTTTTCAAACATTACCCAGTGGGTTCTGCTGGTGTTTACCATACCAGGCACGTATTCTGAATAGTATTTTCATTGACTTCTTTTTAAACTAGAAAGGCAATTATCTGAAAAATGTACATTAAAACAGGGCTGAAGTACTAGTCTTTATATTTGCCTTTCAAAAATCAGTTTAAAGGCAAACAAGTGCAGGGGGCTTGTCAAGCCAAACCATTCAATAATTCTATGATTCCATTCTATATACTCAGTATATGCTGTGCACTGCCCAGTGGGCTAGGGTGTAAGTGTCAGCGTGGACATCAACACCAATTGCAGCCAGACCTCTACAGTTCCTGGCCTCCAGAAACATGGAGCCAACACCTCACAGTAGCCAAGTGGTCAGCAGAGGATCCTGTTGTTTTCTTAGGTAAGGCACAACTGAGCATCCAAGTCACCCCTGTGGCCTTGTCACCTTTAGGCAACACTCCCAATAGAGAAAGCTTCTTACGCTTCTTGTGGAACCCTCAGCTGACAGCCCCCTTCAGCCAAAACAACGCTCAACAAGACAGAAAAAACTAATGGTAACTTGTATAAGAGCATGAGAAACTGAGTAGAGTGGGACTCTCCAGCTTGGCAAAGACATGCTTCACTAGAGGTATGATTGAACTGATGAGAGGCACCAAGCAAGTAAACAGGAAGGGACAATTCACAATTTCCTATAACACAGCTAGAGGCAGAAGAAAACAACTTTTTCCCCATATAATGTGCTATACCAAGCAGGGACAAAGAACCGAGACATTTTAACCAGGTTTAGTCAGCACCGAAATCTGATCAGTCTTGCAGGATTTTGTGTGCATTGGCCTTCACAGAGAAATCACAGACATGAATTTTAAAAAACAAAGTTAGCAGTTTTCCTGTTCCCAGCAGAGTAGAGTATCAGTTCTAGGAAGACTTCTCCAGAAGAGCAGAAACAAAACTTCACAAGGCTAAAAGCCTTTCATTTTTTCTACAGAATTATTTTTCTTCTGTTATGCTAGTGACAGCCTAAGTAGATCATATTTGCTTTCCTGAAGCTTTGAAACGTGTCTATCAAAAGCCATTACCACAGCAGCAGCCATTCCCACTAGAAGCCATTAGCCAGCAGGAAATAACAAAACTGTTCAGACACAAGCAAGAAAACAGAGCAAAAATTAGAAATGTGCATAGACAAGAAAAGGCTAAAAATATCAGAGAGCAAGTTTCCAGATATAACCGAAAAATACAGTCATAGAAAACATCCAGCTTCCAGCAAATGCTGATGCTGGTTCTACATAAGCAATGGTCACTAATTACGAACAAAATATATTACACTATTTATAAACAGAGTAAACTCTCAGAACTGGGTTAAAAAAGCTAAGAATACTTTTGAAGATCATAGATCTATCCTTTTTATGCTAATAAGGCATAAAGGCAGATCTGCTTCTCCCAGACCAACAGTTACATCAGCATGAAAAACTGTCTTAACTCCACAGACTGAAAGGATTTAAACATTTTTCATAAAGTCTTCACTTTATATTTAATACAGGATTTATTTTCACCCACCAAGTTATCCCTTTGGTAGTACTTACCTGTACCACAGAGAAGAGAGAGAAGCATTTTATTTTTTATTTGGATGCCAACAGTAGCCCAGGGCAGAAGCAGGTCAGCAACTTCAGGTAATAAAGATCCAGCTACACTATCTGAAGTGGAGGCCAAGACATCTAGAAAAGTCACTAGAAAGGACGTAATCCTGCAAATCATTCCCACTGCTGATCTTACACTGTTCAAGCGGACAGGACTTTTAACCACTTACTGTACACTCCAAAACACTGACTGAAGAAAAACGTGGGCACTGCACAGCAGTGTCTGTGGGTGTCTGTAATACAAGAAAAGGTGACAGAGGCTACAGAGCAGACAGGAGCAGGATGCTGCCTCTCTTTAATGGGTCATTCATCTGGCTGGGCTTTATTAATTTGTAGGTCTTCAAAAACTAAGTTTTGTCAATTTTAAAAGGTCACAGAATATGCAATAATCAGTTTTATCAAGAAATATTCATAAAACAGCAACAGCTAATATTTAGAAGGAATCCAAGCCTTCAGTGAATAACCTCAGGAATTTGGAACAGACTACAAAGTCATTTTTTCTTTTACTAAGTATATGTGAGGGGTTTTTTTCCCAGTTTGTGATTTCTGTAATTTTTTCCCCTGTGTTCCTTATTGCCATGTGCATGGGACAGGGACCTGCCCTGTGTCAGGCTCCATAACCCAACTCAGTGCTTACGCTTCACATCTGAGCCCCAGAAACCACTTAATTCCTACAGCTGCAGCTGGTGGGGGGTAGGAAGGGACTGGTTTGCAGAAAGAAAATCTCATGCCCTGAGAAACAGCACAGAAACATCCTGACCACTTCCATTAGGATGCTCGGACATTCTGTCTTCAGAACTGTCCTAGCCAGACAGAGATGTCTAGACATGTTACATAGCTACTACAATCCTGAAGCTTCATCTGTACCCCAGTTGCTGGTGCTGCCAAGCTACTGCAGAAACTACAAAGGAAAGAGGTACAATAGGCTACATTGCTCTTCTGCTACAGAAATATCTGCAAAAATTTCCCATTTTTACAAGCAGAAAAAAATTTACCCAAAATGATGATGCAAAATTCTTCAATTCTGAATAATTGTAATGCAAGGGGTACCCCTGAGCTGGAGATGACCTGTAGCTGAACCTTCCAACCTAATATTATATTTAGCCTAGTATTGTATTTAATCATATATCTGCTTATTAACCAAGATGCAATATAATCCTTAATAATGCTTTAGGAGTACACATTTATGTTTGTTAGCACAGCCTATTATTAATAATTAGTAAGGCTTGTGTTATAAATGTGCCTTCCTTCTAAGTTAAGGCCATGAAAGCAGTAGGCCTCACATGGTTGCAGCTGGTTCATATTTGAGATATAAATGCAGCTTTAGTTCTGTATTTAGAGACTACTCAAGGCCATGGGGCATTTGATAGGAGTTGGTCCAAATTTTCTTTTTTTTAAACATAGGGGAAACTCTTCCTCTTGTTCTAGGAAATGGAAAGTCAAACTTGGAAAACCACTGTTTAAAAGGAAGGCTTGATCAAGAACAAGTGTTACTAAGATAAACAGGAAAAATATGAATTCCATAGGGAGTTAAGCAGATTCACAGAGCAAGCAACCTGAATATTACACATGAATTTTACACATAAAGGAGCAAGGAGCTAAAGCAGATGAAAGACAGTGTCAGGGAAAGAGGTTACAAAAAGAGGAACATGATGAAAGTTCAGATCTTCAGAAAATATGTAGTCTGAAAACCACTGAACTTGAAATCAGCAGAAGGAAACTCTGAACAGCTCCTGAATTATTAGAAATTAGTGATGAAAATTTACCAGGTAAACATTCCAGTCACCTGAAAGACTAAGAGGTAATATAATCTTTGAATACAATACAAGGAAAAAATCAAAGAGTGAAGTAGGGAGATTATATCATCTCTGAATTCAGCAATGGTGAAGCACATTCTGGGATGTGTTCCCATTTCTGGTGTATACATTTTGTGAAGGATCAGTGGTACACCAGAGTACGTCCATAAAAAGATCCAGAAAAATAAGCTGAACTCCAGAAAATGGCTTTACAGGAAGACTTGCTTTTTCATCACAAAAAAGGCTGAACAGTTTAGATTGAAACGTCTTCACAAAGAAGGCAAATTTCATTTGATAACCAAATATCTACACCAGAAGAAGTTAACCAATAATAAAGAAGACCTTTAGACAACATAATGTGATGAGGCTGATAGCCACGTTACCTCTGAATTTGCATATGACATTCATGATTAGAAACACACTGAAGCTAGACACTTAAATAAAAAATAAGAAACTTATTTTCACACAAAAACCCATCATACAACCAAACAGATCATTTACCATTTGCAATGTAAAAACTCTCCAAATCATTGTCTTGTGGTCTACCAAGTTTACGCAGAAATTCCTAAGTAATTCTAGGTAACCTGAGCTGCACAACAGATTTTAGGGTTTTGACTTCTTTTCTCAGGAAATTACTGCACAGAACTGTTTCACAAAAGGTGTAACAAAGAAAGTCTGGAGTACGCTCTTTCAATAATAACTGAGAATGCTTCTATGCCTGCTACTATTCCAAGACTTTTAATTTTCTCCAGTAATTCAGTTGGTACCTTTGATTTTTGTTTTCCTCACCTTGAAATATTTACAATCTTTGTGTTCTCCAAAGGTAGGAGACTGTGAAAGATCAGCTGCAGTCTATTAGAATGATATGAGGGAACACAACCATGGAAACTTTGCTGAAAGCAAGAGAAAAACAATCTGAAATAAAAGTAATAGCAGATTGATGGAATATGGCTGGTCCTTCTGTAAAAATGGATGACAGAATCCCTTAAGTTTTCTGAGTTAAAAATGTGAGTCTGCTTTTAATGTTCATGATAGGTAAGGGTCACTGTTACCACGATAACAAGAATCATTCCTTCTAAGAAATAAATCAGAATCACTATTAATTTAAAAAAAAAAAGGATAGAAATTAATTATTTTAGATGCCAAAAGGACACATATAAAACTATGTATTTTTCTGGCTCTTATGAAGCCTTAAGGAAAATGCATCTTTATCCAATGCAAGCCAACTGATCTTAATCAAAACAAGCTGAGGATGCAGAGGGTGATGGCTTTATCTGTGTTAACCATCCAGTAAATATTCCTCTTTCCCTTTCCAGCAAGAAGTCCTTGGAATCAGTGAATACCAGACATTGCAAAAATGACTGTTCAGACTGAAATGCTTCTATACTATACTGCTTCTATAAATTCTGATTAAATAAAAATGTATGTTTTAAGATATACTCTGTATTGTGTGACAAAGAAATCAGGAATCCTAGATTCTGCAACTCTTGCATTAAATAGCACTTTTTTCTAATATCACCTCACTAAACCAGCACATCTGCCTGTGAATTGAGGTGTAACCAAAGCAGAGTAATAAGCATCTTTCCCAGAGGGTGCAATGGGAATGGTCCTGTATTTCATTAAATTTATATTCATCATGCCTCTAACAACAGAGCTGGGATACAATTTACATATAATTTCATTTTTCTATGTACATAAAAAGATTTCCCTATTTCTACCAAGCACTGGTAGAGACAGTAATCCACAAGAGTAAGACAATTCCAGTATTTATTTCTGGTCTATTAAAACTAATAATCAGTTCTACTGCTGTGACAATGCTGGCAAGTCAAAAAATGTGACTTTTACTCAGTAGGGAAAATACCATTTTTGCAAAAGAATTGAGACTGAAGAGATTCTCAGTAGATAACAAATGAGATCCACAGGGCTAAACCCATATCTGATTTTCCCAAACCTCAGGTAATTGTCCCTTCCCATCGTGAAACAAACTCCAAACACGGTTTTCCTTACCTAGGGAGTCTCACCAAGCTCACTAGATGATATATAAGCACTCTTAGCATTCTCTGTATGTGTTTATCAGTCTTCAAATAAAAATGGCTTGCTTTGTGTCTGTCAGACACAATTCAATTACTTAGGTGTTCAATTACTGAGACAAATGCTGGCACATCCTTTTGATTACCACTGACAAGGTTATGCCATCCATTGTGGCATTTTCCTCAGAGTTTTTTCTCTTTATATTGGTTCACACTTCTTTGACATTACATATGAGGTACAGTGTCCTGTATGTATTTATGCAACACTTGGGAAATCATGTCTTCAGCATGAACAGGAAACAACTCAGCTACCTGTACTTAACCAGGCAGCACACAGATGTGTGTCAAGTTGTGTAAACTGTCCCAAACTCTGCGTTACCTACCTTTCTTTGCTACTGCTGCTACCTGGGCTAGGCAGATGAAAGTTGTCTTACTGGCCAACTTTTGTCATTTTTACCCTTATTTAAGTTTGAAAATATCTTTGCCTCATCCAACCTGGCCTTGAACACTTCCAGAGAGGGGGCATCCACAACTTCTCTGGGCAGAAGAGGTCTGATCGAGGACCTTGAACCAATTTGCACGAGGATTCAAGGTCAGAGCCTTCATTTGAGGGTAAAAGACTTTAAACAGCCAACCTAATTGTTGGCTCCTTTATTGCTGATTCTCTTATTGCTGTTTGCACTGGTTTCAAGGGGTTTCAAGCCTTTCTTCCTAACATTGTCATTTTTAAAACAAGGTCATTAAGGTATAACTACACTACAGCCACTAAAGGCAACACAAATAATTGTAATTAAATCCCTAAGAAAGGTAATTCCTCAATTTTTCACTACATTCTAAGGAAAAATAGTTTAGACTGCTCAGCACCTA
>NW_020956121.1:89351-110292 GCF_003031625.1 Empidonax traillii
AAAAAAAAAAAAAAAAAAAAAAAAAAAAAAAAAAAAAAAAAAAGGAGTTATTTAATTATAGTAATGGTTCATAAATAAAAACTCCATCTTGGTACAGTCAACCATACAGGATAAGCCCTGGAAGCCTCTTATTGACATTGCTACCTACTGATTAACTGACATATACTGTAGGCAAAGTGCATAAAAATACTTGGGAAAAGCAGATTCAAAACAACATTTACACCTGAAACACTAAAACATGAACTGGAAATAAGATACTCACCTGCACTTAACACTCAGTGTTAGCCATAGCACTGATTGGTTCAAATTATTCATAACTTTGGTCTTGCTATAGACCTGGATGGGAAGAATGTCTAGGAAATTCTGCCCCCTATTTTGAGCAGTAACACCCATACACACCCAACCTCAGAGAAAGGCGCACCTCAAGTTCCTTAAAGAGCAAGTTTCAGATAGAAAAATAAATTTAATTCTTATTTCTGCATTCACTCCTTGGTATGTATATGACACACTAAATATGGCTGGACAAACATAAACCTGATTTTGTCTCATATAAAGAAGCCAGAGCACAGATTAACTTTGAGATTTTGAGTTTGTATGAGTAGAAGTTAAAGTATAGAAAATACGTAAAAAATCGTGAATTAGGTAATAGGCACAAATATAAGACAGCAAGGAAGGGAAGGAGCAATAATTTTAAAAACTTCTGAGTCATGCTTTGGGACTTTTGGGGGAACTAAACACCTTACACGTGACAGTTGCTAGAGCAATGTCTCAGGTTGAAATTGCTCAGAAACGCAAGCCTCAGTGATGATTTGACACCCTGACTCAGAAGCAGCTCCTTGGAGTCTGTGGAGTCACATTCAAGTAAAACTCTGTGTAAGTAAGAGGAAAAAGTAGCCCTTTAATAGCCTGTCAGTATTAATTTTCAATAATCTGCAGGTATTCTATGATTCCTCCTGTCAAGCTAAGACCGGTACGCGAAACAAGCAGCTCCAGGCCACACAACAGTTTAGTTAAGGTTCTTTCTTAGAATAACTAGTGCTAAAATCAGGTTTTTCTCATTCCATCTAGGTATGCGATTACATATCAATTACCAACTGTAGCAGTAAAACGAGTCTCAAATATTATGTCTGCTGGAGTTCTGAATTTTACAACTAGTTCCGGGCTTTCCACTTTGGGTAAACTGGACACCCTGACCCTGATTTGACTTCTTACAAGATAGCACTGGCAAGAACATTGTTAAAATACGAAGAAAAAAAAAAAAAAAAAAAAGAAGAAGAAAAAGCTACTTAGTTCAAGACAAAGGGGTTTTTAGCTTCTTCATTAAATGGAAGGAAATAGATCATATACAAAATGCATGAACTGGGAGCGACAGAGATGAATAATGTATCTGTTACTTGTTTGCATAATGGAGTTATTTGATCTACTTTTGACTTCTCAGGCAGAGCAAAACCAAAATGTAATGGTTTTCCCACCTTCTTCCAAGAAAATCGTCAGAAACTCATGTCCTTCTAAAGGCCGCAGGATGCTATAGAATACTAATGAACTTCCAGCTGCTGTTGGTACACCTGTTAAATAGCACAGGTGATGTTGCCCCTTTCAGTTTAGTTCTAAGCAGAATTCAAGGGCACCACTGTCCAATGAGAAAAAGTGAACACCTGGCCAGACCAACTTCTGCTGACTTTACATGCAGTAGCCATACCTGTGCAGGTACCTAGGGCACTGCCCACTGTTTTCCTTTTTTCCTCTTTTAACCTTTTAAACTACCCTTGAAAGGATGACATTCACCTCAAAACCAAAAGACATATTTCCTCTGTGGCTCCTCTGCAGCAATGTTCTGCTGGAACATTCTGCGGCAGGGAAGGGATTTTCAGCTTCGCAACTAAAGTTATTCTGTTGTCATAAATGGTTACAGCCAGACATCAGTGAGAAAGGAGTAAACCAAGACTTAAACCCTTCAAGCCTAGCAGATGTTTTTTTTTTTGGTCCTCGTATCATCCCTACATGTAAATTACCAGTTGCCAGATGTCTGTGGTCCTTCATATCATGGTTAAAAGTCAGTACACCAGATCCCTCAGAAGGTTTGGTCCAGCAGCTGAAGAGGGCTGCCTGGAATGCCCAAACTATTACAGTGGCTCTCATGTAGGAATTTTGGGTGTGGGCAGATATCGTGTAGTTCAAAACCCTGAGACCATATGTGGACAAACTAACTTTACAGGTGCTCAACAGCATCTCTATGGCAACTTCTTCCTCTGCTGTATCTGGAAATTTCTCAGGAATTCTTGTCTCCTGTAATGTTAAAACTACACTTATAGGGTAAAAAAAGTCTTATTACAGAAAAACTTTGGCATTGCTTTCATTCCAGCTAATCTAAAATTAACATTAAACCCAGGGATTTACCAATAAAAATACTGATAGAAATTTAGATTTAAATTCAGAGTCTAAAATGTAAGTTGGTTCTAACTTGCATTATAACAACTTTCTACACAGTTCTCTACAGAATAAAAATGGTTCACTTATTAAAAACAATTGCATTAATAGGACTGCATTTTTCTCAGTTTACATATTTGAAACTTAATAAAATGCCTTTTTCCCTGATTTATATAGTTAATATCGTCACTATGCCCTCGCAATTAATTGCATCTTTAAGTAAGAGGCTTCTGTTATTTATCTTTCATTACACGAGTTTGTCTTTTTTAGCTAAGAAGCCTGCTGATCTCTTTTATTTATTGTTGTCAACTTTAAGTTCTAGGGAAAAAATAAAAAAATAGGGAAGGATCTCCTCATTGTGACCTAGAAATTGCTGTGTTTTATAAAGCAATAGCATACAGCAAGGTGCACAGCACAGGGCATCTCTGTCAGAATTTCCTTGTGTGTATTGACAAACTGGGCATCAGTGATTTAATTGCTACAACCCCACGTTTGAACTACTGTCCTTATACAACAGTTAGGTTAATGGCCTACCTTTCAGGGACAGAAGCTGACAAAGTAGCTCAACAAATGTTAGCTTTAATCAGAAATACTTTCAGTGCAAGTCATAAGAAGGAGCCATTTGTTTCCAAGCTTCCTATCCCTTTTCCCTTGGCCTGAATACAGTCTACTTGACTGCAACCTCTTCAGGTCTAATTTACAATTGCTTTTAGAAACATTTAACTTCATTATGACAAACATGTCTCTATGTATCTGTGATGCAAAACCCATCACATTTTTCCCCAGTACAAGTGGGATTTTTGGGGGATGAGTTGTTGACATTTGTTTCCATACCTTCACACCTTCACAGAACTAGAGTGACTCTGGCACACAGTATCAGGTGGCAAAATACATCCTCATTATCATTTCTCCTGAAAAAGCAATACCAAGGGCCCTTCCTGAGAAGATTAGATTGCACCTCAACATACAGGACTATCAGAAACTGAAATGTCAGTTAGTGACATTCTGACAGAGACAAGCAACTCTTAGTGAGAAAGGGGATAGATAAAAACAACACTATTTTGAAAGAGTGTTGAAAAAAATACTCATTTTTGAGTATACATGGTAAATATCTTTAGATGTTTTGACAACTCACCAACCCTCCAATAGGTAATCTTTACCTTTCAGTCAGAGCACAGTTTCTTGAGTCAACTCTCACAAGATCAGTGCTAGCAGTGGCTTCAGGGAGAATCTACTTAATACAAGTGGGGAAGAAGAGCAAAAAATAAATTTAAGGAAGTCTAATGTCCCCTGTTCTGAATCTGAACCTTTTCCTTAAAGATAGTCATAGTGATTCGGGGAGAAGGAGCAAACTGTGCTAGTTGCTTTAAAAATGTTGGGTGTTTCTTATATCTATCCTAAAGAAGATTCACTCAGTTCACACCTGTAGCACTTCCTCTGCACAAGCCAAACTGGCAGCCTCAGGGAGGCATCCAAAAGATAGTTGTCCTTTTTCTTCTTACAGATTACTTTCAGTGAGAGATGTGACCAGCCCAGTGATACTCCCCAGGAGGAGCACAGGACCAAAGACACATATGATGAAATGATTCAGCACATCCAATACTTTATTGACTATATTTTAAGACAAAGGGGAGTATTAGATAATATAATCTGACCACGTAACACAGAACACAGCAATTCAAACAAAACATCTCAATCCAGATCCCAATGGCATGTGAATGACTAATAAGGGTTTTCCAGAAAGGTATCTGGTCTGCATTTAAACACCAAAGAGAGAAGAGGCTGGACTGTATCTGACTTGATCACTTAAGGCAGAGTTGCACATCGATAGCACCATTCACATCTGCATACTTCCCAAAACCAGGAACACAATCTAAAACCAAGGTTAAGCTAAGCTAGAGATTCCAATTTAAAGTAAGACTGCAGATTCAAGAGCACAAATTCATATATTTGTTTAGGGTTGCTTTTTTCTGAAAAAACAAAATGTGGTGTGGGTTTTGGTGGAAGGAAAAAGGTAAAAAGAAAGGGGTCTGATTAACCCAATTATGACACTAAGGCAGATTAAAGTAAAAATAATTATTGGTAACATCCTTTCAAAAAGAGGAAGCAGAAACAGAAGACTTCCCTTAACCTGCAAAAAGGTGCTCCAGAAGTCAGAATGAATGCCTGCCAGAAACCAGTCTGGCCTTAACGATTTGGACCATGTCCACAGAGCTATACTTACATATACTTATGTTGCTTGTACTCATGGTTAAATTGAACACAAAGATCAATAGTACCTGAAAAGGTGATGGAGTGAATGATTCCCTGAACAGTGAGCTGATTAGCCTTTGCTGCAAGTGGGAAGAACATATCCCATTTGCTTTCATTCTCCCTCCAAGATCTAAAATGGCTCTCTACAGAGGATGTTCTCAAAAAAGCTCGTCATAGAACAAGCACAACTGGAGCTCTGAGGGCCAGTACAATGGGTCAGCAGCTTCTGTTCTTCAGGACCAAACAAGGATTAAAATTATATTAGTGAGAACTGTCTGCACGCTACAGACTGAAAGACCAATTCCTAATGTAAAGCGATTGCTATGAATTCATACAGTTATGGACCGTCTGACTAGATAACTACAAATATTCTCACGCTTGCAACCCAAAATTATGTAAGACTTTATCGAGGCAAGAAATAACACTGGGGAAAAAAAATCAACAACCACATAGACTGTTTTTTGTAAAAGTGTTTATATCTCTAGAGAAAACTGAAGGAGTAGAATAGGAGCACAGAGTCAAATGTTTGATGTTTGCAATTCACAAGTGAGATGTTCTTTCACTGGAAATAAGAGTTAATGCTAAAAGTGTTATTCTTGCCATATAAGCCTTACTAAAAAGGTAACTATTCAGCTGTTGTATGTAATTTATGCTTTTCAAGCCCTCCTCTTCTTCCATCACTCTTTTGCTGGTAGGACGTTGAAGCTTGTAGCTCTGGCTTATGGGAATAGCTCCTCTGGCCACAGGATCCCACTGACACACACAGCGCTTCACATACACACCTACTTTCTTCTCCCACATCTGTGAGACATGACAGTCATTTCTCATGGAGCACACACGTAAATTTAAATATAGAATTAATGCAAGGAAAATTCACTGAGAAGTAAAGATTTCAAAATTGATTCATCTCAACTGCTATATGTATTTCAACATTTTCACCATCTAACAGTTGTACAACAAAGATATACAAATAGGGGAAACACTTAAATTTGCTGCAGTACAATACTATGACAAAGATGCACAATGTCTCTTTATAATCATGTAATCACTGAAGAAAATATTTTTTGGGTTATGCTTGTGACAAAAATGACTGCTATAATGTACCATTTCTTTTAAACAATGTTAAAAAGCAGCTAGAATAATCCACTTATGCGTAATTAAAAGCAACACTCAATCACCTATGGAAATGAAACATAACTGAAATGTGCATTAAATATGCACAAATATTTCTTCTTAAAGTAGCTAACTAAATAATACTTCATAAAAATTGCTTCTTATAATTACACAGTCTATGCAGCAATATAGTGGTCCCTTAGAAAACATTATTATGGAGTCCTGTCCTGCAAGAAATTTTGAAATTAAAATTCATTCTATTATCATGGAAAAAAAAAAAAACCAGTCTTGGAATTTTTCACAAAAATATTCCAGAATATTCATATCAGGATGACAGAAGCACCTTATTTAAACATTTATTTCAAACAAGCATCCTGTTAGTATAAAAATTCTGTATTACTAAACTACCAAGAAACATCTCCTTCAGCTAGTGCAAGGCAGTACTTACTTTGAAGAGCTCTGGAACAATATGAACACAGGAGCTTAAGCTCTACAGGGCAAACGTTTGGTCTCACACGCTTAAAACCTATTTGTGCCATGTCTTGTACACATTGGAATGTAAGGATGTTTTATCGTGTCTGATAAAAGTTTACAAGTTCTGAAGTGCTGCTTTATTTGACTTCCTTTCTTGGAAGAGAGAGACAAGCTGTTTTGGCTGAGCTCAAAAACACAGTGAATATCCAACAGCACAAGACAGATATGATTAGTGACAGAACTGGAAAAATGGTATCAAAAATTTCTAAACCCTTCAAGAGACAAAAAAATACACGCTTTTGGTGAGGCTTTGACTGGTAGACAGGTTTCTAGAACTGCTCACAATGTTATCACCAAGCTACTTCCATTACCCTACAACAGGACTTTCTCAAAGTGTCCTTTTCTTATTTTCTCCCCATAAGAAAGGACTAATGCACATTTTTAATCAAGTTTTATCAGCTTTTCAAATTATAGAAATTACAGAGCTGCACCCTGAAAAACATATTTTCATTTTTAAAAATTAATACCTTTTAAAACGTTGATTCAGGAAAATGCACTGCTAGTGTTGGCTTCACTGCATTTCAGGATAAAAAAAAGTATCAAAATGTCTTAATTTCATACAAACCTATAACAATTCACTGAATAGCCCTAGCATTTCTCTAACTCTAGGGCAGTATTCTATACATGCAGTCTAATTTAGTCTGTTTGGAAACCTCACATTTTACAATGCAGCATACATTGCCCAATTAAATCCCACAACCATATCCATATTGCAGATCTTCCCTCCACCCAAAGACTTAAGCGTTAGATACTTAGATAATACGTATGAAGGGATAAAAATATTTCCAACCTAGTCCAAGCAGTAAGCCAATATAAGTCAAAATTTTAGTGTTAGGTTTTCAAAGTACTGAAAGTAAATAAGTAGAGATGTTTACAGCTATTACCTAAAAAATTAAGAATCTAAATATACTTACTTCATTTCTTCTATTGTAGCAGAAGAAAAAAGTGTTGAACTTGTTATAGAAAAAGTGCCTGAAGTAAATGATTTCTTAAAAAAAAAAACTCACATGCACACTTTTAAGAAGTTTAAAAGAAACAAGTGATAAGCAAAAGCAGTTGGCAGAAGAGAGTCTTGACATAAGTGTATATAAAGCAGAGTGGAAACAAAGCTCAAAAGGGATACCATACTCTCTGGATATAAATCAGACAGCAAAAATGAATCATGTGAAAAATGAAAGAGCAGCTGATCACAAAATCACAGAGCAGCTGAGCCTGGAAGGCACCTCTGAAAGTCATCCAGTCCCAACCCCTGCTCAGAGCAGGCTCAGCTAAAACAGGTTCCCCAGAGCCATGTACATTCAGGTTCTGAGTATCTCCAGCAGTGGAGACTTCATCATACCTCTGGGCAAACTCTTCTAGTGTCTGACCACCTTCACAATTTAACAACAAAAAAAAAAGGTTTCTTTTACTGCTTCAGTTTGAGCACTGCCTCTTGTCCTGTCACTGACTACCCCTGAGAAGAGTCTATCTCTGTCTCTTTTACACTTTTCCGTCAGGTATTTACACACATAGATAAAATCTCCCAAACCTTCTCTTCTCCAGGCTGTACAGTCCCAGCTCACTCAGCCTCTCCTCATTCAACAGGTGCTCCAAACACTTAATGATTCTGGTGGTTCTTCACTGGAGTCTCTCCAGAGCATCCATGACTCTTAAACTGAGGAGCCCAGAAGTGGGCACAGCCCTCCAGAGGAGGCCTTAACCAGCTGGCAATGCTCTGCCTAATGCAGCCCAGGAGCCTGTTGACCCCAAAAACGCACTGCTGGATCATGGCCAACTTAGTGTCCACCAATGAGCCTTTTCTGCAGAGCTCCTTTCCAGCCATGCAGCCCGTACTGGTGCAAAATAAAGACCAGTATCTCCCCAGCCACTGTAACATCTCATCACAGAGCAGCTCTAGCAGAATGCCTCTGTGCAAAGGACCGAGTCAATCACAGCTCCATAGAAACGTCTATACAGACATTCATGCACATGCATTTATATGATGTTCATACATGTGCACACATATACAGATTAGCAGTAAATACGTATTTATATAAAAACATGCACACAAAAAACATTTGAGGGGTGCAAATAATTTAATTTATCAGCTATAGAGATAGCTCAGTTTGTTTCTCAGGTGAAGCCAACATAGAGAGCTGTATTTTAAAATGTAACAGTAAGACCATCAGTGGTTTAGATGAAAGATATGAGACTCACTTTGCTTAAATGAGAATGCATAGTTATATCACTCCATGAACACTTCTTTCTCCCTAGCAAACCATATTTGAAAGAGGAAAAAATTATCAGAATGGTTACGTGGAATTAGTGGTGAAAAAACCAAAACTACGACATTCTGACAAAAAGAAAAAATCCTACTATCTATTTCATGCAAGTAAATGAAAACTGATTGCCTTGAGAACACTAGGGACCAAATTTAACTGCAGAGGAATTCTGATCCTGCTGCAAGAAGAAAACAGTGCAGTATAACAAATATAAAATTGTCTGAATGGTCTCTATGGCAATATCTACTTTTCCTCACCATCCCTTGTAAGCTAAGGAGGAATCAAAGATGGTAAATATCTTATTTATCTTAAGAAGCTTATATGCATAAGAATATGGGAAGAAGTATTTTTTCTTTCTTTACTTTTTCACTGACAGAAAGAAGAGTAAAACTCTTAAAGGAGATGAATGATAAAGAATTGCAGTAATATAATGAAGCTCAGTAATGGGTTATAAACTAGCCAAAACACAGAAAAAAAGTAATACTCAAAAATCTAAAGATCAAAAATCAAATGTTCTGCATTCCCATGCTAGTACTGATGCTTAATATATTAACGATCTAAAAGAGTAAAGGGCGAGAAAGTCATGAACAAACAAAAGAAGATATTAAGCAGCCTAGTAAAGACTAAGAAATTTCCAGGAGACCAGCCCCTGGACCTCACAGCCATCAGTTTACAGTACTGGCAAACACAAACCATAAGAATAAATCATATGGATTACTAGGATTCAAACAAAAGCTTAGGTAACCCAAAAGCAGTTATTTTTCATTTGCAAAAAAAGCATTCACCTCCTACCAGAAGTCACCAATAAAAATTACTATATTTGAATGTCTAATGCTATAAAACTGTGCTTCAAAAATAAAAGTAAATTAGTTTTTTTCCATTAAGGCTATTACTATGACTCACTACACTGCTTTGAATATGAAGATTCAGCAGCTATTCTCTCCAGCTTTTTCATCTTGGGATCTTTAATATGTTTTCAATCTAATTTTAATTTGTTACAGAAAAAGAGAAATTAACTTTCTTCTCCAGGTTAAATTAAACTTGCCTCTTGAGCAGGTATCACGAAGTATAAGAAAAGCAGGAAAAACAGTTGCTTTTTTCTAAGTAAGACAGACAATGAATTTTTTCTCTATTAGTTAACTGCTTCTAAAATCCCGGGGGGGTGGGGGGGGGTGTTCAAATAAAAAAAGTAACTGTACAATGTATGCATGAGCAGAATTGTCTTATTTTAATGATCAAAAAATTCTCTGCAGTGTATTGCCTGAGTAAACTGACAGCTAAGTGTGCAAGTCAGGGACAGAGTCTGCACAGTTCAGAGGAAGCTGTGTCCTTTGCAATGACAGCAAGTGTAGCAACAGTGTATTTACCTAAGAGGAGGGGAGGTGACTTCATTTTTGCCCAGAATTCTATCACAAGTCAAGATCACTAAGAAAACTATTAATCTGGTCAGACACAGGCTTCTGAAATATATGAGGATGGTTAACTCTTCCTGAAGTATGGAAGTACGGGGTGGATGAGTGCATGCTGTAATGCACCCCAAAACTCCCGTTCTGAAGACAATCCAGCCTGGGTCCTGGCTGGAGCACATCAGGACTCTCAGCTCACATGCTTGTCATACCTTTCTGCAGAAACCAAACTCTGGAGGAGGCAATTTGCACACCTGGAGATCACTCTTCAACTCCAGTAAAGGCATCTATCAGCTCAGAGATGATAATTTTTTCTCTGCATCCCAGCTCCAGAATGGTGGTAATAGTCTTTATTTTACCTTACAAGATATGGGAGTATTTGCATTTCTTCCAAAATAAGCATACCAAAATCTCTCACAGAAGGGAGCTGATGCTTTGAAATTGAAATGAAATCGAATATTTATCTATTTGCATATATCTAACTGTGCTTAATGCTATTAGATACATTTTTCAGATATTGTACAGTCCTCTGAATGTAGTAATAAAAAATGAGAGTCCTGAATGAAGCTGTGCTCTGTTTATGCCTGGATTTGATACAGCTTCTGTCACTTCACATCTGGGAAAGGTAATTCACGGCCAGTCTGCCAAGAGAAGAGTACAGCCCAGTTACCTGTACCCAGGCTCCTTGCTGCAAGGCTTTCTGTGGCTCCCAGTACATCTTGAGCTTCTGTTTCTTGCCCCAGCCTCAGCCTCTCTCCAGGGAAGAGCTCTTCTCTGGGCCCACCCCCTTTGCTACCACCATGTATATTTTGTTCACATTCCACCAGCTAACTAAACTTCTGAGCCTCACCTCTCCCCTTCCCAAACACAATGGAAAGAAGCACCAGTTCAGCTAATCAGCACTGTCTGACAAGATGCTCTATTAAGCAGAGAAAGATCCAAAACTGTAGGCATAGCTCCAAAGGAAATGGGAACTGATGCAATGCTACCATCGCTTGTCATATGCAAGATAAACCAAATACCTCCCTGCTATTTTAATTTCTGATAGAAAACATCGTTCAGCCAACCATCTACCACTTTTCATGTTTTAACTCTGGGGGAAGGAAAACAGCAGCAAATAGAACTGACCCAGATGAATTTAAATGCTCAAAGTTAATACTGCTAACTAGGATGAAAGAAATTGTTGCAAAGGTTTTCTGCTTTGAAGAAAACACTGATAACCAAGATTAGCTCCTGCAAAATACAGTCTCATTTAAAATTTTTCTCTTAAAAGCAAAAATACTGTAGCTAAGCAACCTGTCTCTTCCTTAAACTGAAAGTTGGTTTTCATAGCACCTTGTTTATCACTGAGAACTCTGACAAACCTCCACCTTATTTTATGTAACAGTGTCTGGGGGAGTGCCAGATTAGATCTGGTTTACTGTCATAAAGGGACTTTTCCCATGAATGCAGATGATGCAAAGTTGTTTTTAAAATAGCATCCAAAATGTTCTTTGTGTCTACTGCATGCTCTTCAAATACCCCGGGTTGTGTGAGCAATGATCAGCTGGAGAGAAAAGATACACCTTTCTGCTTCTGAATCCCAGAAGTGCTGGCTGTTTTCCTGCCCTGCATACTAAAAAGAGCCCTTTCTGCCTTAGATTTCCCCTTTAGGATAGGATTTGAAATAGCACTTAGTATTTGGATTCTATCAATAAAGATGTTTTCTTCTAAGAGGAAATATATCTTGACATACAACTCTCTACTCTGGGTACTTCTCTTACCCTACCTTGGATAGAATCTGTAGTTTCAAGAATGATTGTTTCCAAATTAGAAGCTAACTATATTCCATAAGACCATTCACTTTTCTTTCACATTTTTCTCATTCTGACTGCACTTCTCCTAACAGACAAGACAGAAAACACATGCAGGTAATAAGCAAAATCAACGATACCGAATATGACCCACTGGGTTAGGACTTCAGATGCTAGTCTCCTGTCATGCTTCTTCTCCCACAGACTATGCACATTAATATTCCCACTTTGACAAGGGCACTGAAAAGCATTAGTTTGAAAATCTGCAAAGCCTTTGAGTTTTTTCCCCTCTCTTCCAACTCAGTCCCTATTACAATTCTATTTTTAATCAACCCCCGCCTCCCACTTTTTCAGCTGCTTGTCTGTAGTACTGGATACAGTATGATAAAATATGATGTTTTGCTAAACAATGGAAAAAAGATCTTGGCTGTAATGCACATTTGTTTTCCTTTCTCAATTGGCTTTGTGTTTGTGCAGAATAAATATACACAATAGGCCTATGCATCTTTCTACAAACATATATAGACACTGTATACAGACAGCAATGCAGCTCTCTTGTTTACTCTGCCTTTCTCATTTCCTCTGGATATTTTTGCACGCTGTCATTTGTGGAATACTGCTGAAATCCAAAGGGATGTCAGCTGAGCCTGCCTCACATTGCAAGCTGTTGGCAGGCTCATTGAGGACAGGGAAACAGTGAGGAGTCCACTGCCACTTTTCACAGACCGCTGCTGCTGGTTAGAAGCAGTCAGCGAGCTCAATGGGCTACACCAGCTGATTTCTTCTGATGCTCCTCAGCCTTGATTTTATTGTTGGTGTCTCTACAAGAACTCTAAAGTTGTTACTAAAAGTGCCAGCAGCTGCTGCCAGCACGTATGGAGAAGAAATCCAATATAAAAAAAGAACAGTCTTCAAGGGTTTCAAAGAGGGTAAAAATGCATGTTTTCTTATTCCCATAACCAGTCTTGACAGTACATTGTAAAACATTGCCTGTACGATGAAATTACTCTGGATTTGCTATTGGGCAACTACACTTTTTCTACATTTGTTAATTCCAGAGTTGTCTGCATTATCTAATGGTCTACCCAATTTAATTATTTTTAACTCTGCATATTACATGCCTCATCTCTAGCAGTCCCACAGAATCCAAATTTCTTGCCCATATAGCTTTTGGTGAAGCTCTTCTCTATTTGAGTGCCAAGCTAGAGAGCAGGAAGGAGAATTGTAGGTCTTCATGCTTCACTATGAGCTGACCTTTATTCCTGCAGGTCATGAAAATAACACCTGGCCCTCAGCTTCTTTTTGGCTGATACAATTATTAAAAAAAAAAAAAAAAGTCACAACTGAAATAGATTTTAACCAATGCTGCAGTTTGGCTTTCCTGGGTGAAGTCTTACTTAACTTCTTGCCTAATTAGACTGCACAGTTTTCAGTTATCCTGAGGTTAAAGGAGTGCACTCCTGTTCTTCCAGTTCATCTAGGTTGCTATGAAATCAGTGTGTACTGTCCACAAAGAGAAGAAATCAGGAGAATATTTGACAGTGTTTCAGGAATTCAGGTAGTCAAAAGCAGGAAATCCAAAGTTCTCTGAGTTTTCTTTTGTTTGGTATTCAATTTGAGGGCACCATTCATAAATCAAGATTTTAGAGCTCCCTATCCTAACGAAGAACACCTAAACCTAAGGACAGATGGAATTCTAAGGAGGAATAGTATGTCTAAGCATTTTGCATGTTCAAGTCATAATATTCTTTATTCCTCAACCAGATACTATTTTTCTTTCAAGAAAGGACTAGCACTACAACTATTCCATCACAATCAAGTTACTCTTGATGCCTCTCCAAAGACAAATCCCAGTGTCACAGTTAACATTTGTGTCCTAATGATTCTGTGCCATACCATGTGAAGTCAACACTACTTTCAACAACAGTCTCTTTATTTTCTGGTAGAAGTTGGATCCCATCTATTCTGTCCCTTTTTTCTGTCTAGCACATACAGACCACTGGCTTACCATATGCTTACATTCACTGGTAATGCACCTCCATCTCCCTCCTTTCAATTGATTTTTATTTAGAAAATAAACACTTAAGAACAGCACAGAAAATAGGGGAATTTGTCTGCAGTGTGCCTAGTAGATTCTAGTCACTACAAAATTACCTGAAATAGAAGTCAAAAGAAAGAAGCATTTTAAGTAATCCATAGGTTGTTTGTGTTTTTTTTTTTTCTCCTCTTGTCCATTCCTTAAGTCACTAGCTATGTTTCCATAGCATTAGGGAAGAGGGGAGTTGTATTTCTGAAATATTGAAATATTCTGAAATATTGAGCTTTATGCCTTAGATTTAATGGCATTGGTAGCCCAGCCACATAGTATGGGCTTTGCAATAAACAGACTTTAGGAGTCAAACCAGAAATTCACTATGGCAAAGCTTTACCAAGCAGCCTGCACAAAGGCTATGCTGCACTAAATACTCAATTCACTTAACAAAACTAAAGAGAGCAAGGAGGGTCTAACTTAAGCAGAACTGAAAGTCCAGAGATCTCCATTCTCTTCCTTACTCAGCTAGAAAAAAACTTTATTAATAGGGGCAGAGCATTCCAGCATCAGCAGATTTCTGTATCTGCCTCTAAGTAGATAAAAGCGAGCATACAGAGTATCATTTTATTAGCATTTATAAGGAAACTGTGTGGAAAAGATTGTTGCACAGTTATGTAAGTTACCCTTATACCACATTGTAGATTCCAATGAAACAAAGTACAAAAAGCAGCATGTGAGATCTGCTCCTGAAGCTATCCCTGGTTTCAGCTGAGACAGTTTCTTCTTAGTAGCTGGTACAGCACTGTGTGTTTTGGATTCACTGTGAGAATAACATTGATAGCAACAGCAGTGTGTTAAGCAATGCTTATATTAAGTCAAGGACTTTCAGTTTCCCATGCTCTGCCAGGGAAGAGGTGCACAAGAAGCCAAGAGGAAGAACAGTCAGGACAACTGTCCCAAACTGGCCAAAGGGATATTCTATACCACAGAACATCATGCTCAGCAGACAAACTGGTAAGAGCATCACTTGTTGTTCTTGGGTTATATTTTCCTTTTTTTTTTTTTTTTTTCCCCATCATTTTAGTAGTAGTATATTTTATTATTATTAGCATTATTATGTTTTACTTTGTTTTAATTATTAAATTGTTCTTATCTCAACCCACAAATTTCCACTTTTTTTTCCCCAATTCTCCTCCACATGGCTTTGGCAGAAGGGGAAACAAGAGAACAGCTGCACAGTACTTAGTTGCCAACTGAGGCTAAACCACAAGAGACCTGCTCATAAAGCAAGAATATTTTTCTTTACAGACTGAACTCTCCTAAAGCACTGACCATAGGGTAAAAGGAGAGGAACTTCCTCTACAGATTCTTCCTGGCAACTCCCCATGCTCACACTTATTAAGCAAGAACTTTCATCCTCTTCAGGTGCAGTAAGAAAAGGTACTCCCTACCTGCAAGTTTCATTTTGGGGGAGGTTTCTACTACCTATATGTTCTTCCCTTAGCCATGACAGCCTTGTTGATTTAACAGTCTAGTGTGTGTCACAGAGAAGGAAGAACAGCTGGCAGGTTTATCCTCTGCATACAAGTTGAAAAGCCTTTCATGAAGTCGCATTCATCTCCTTAACACCTCCAGGTGATCCCACCATTGATCTTTTTTTCATTTTTTTCCATTTTCCTTTTGCCTTGTTTTTATTTAGTCTTCCCACAGGGTTGGGGTTTTTTTCCCCATTTCTTCTTGGTTGCAGAAAGAGATGCAATTTACAATCCCATCCCTCTGCTGACAAATTTGCTCAGAAGACATTATGAAAAGGAGGAGCACATGCCAAAGTATATAATCACATTCAGGATAACAATCATATGTTAAAAAACAAGGTTTACTAGATCACGTGGGAAACAATATTTCCTTCTAGGAAAGTACTCCCTTGAATTCAGAAGTACTTGACAAAGAAAAACATTTTTCTCCATTTGCAGAAATATTTAATCTTTAATCAGTCTGTATTAGAAACTTCCTTATCTCTCATTTCAAGTTTATTTTAAGAAAATAATCAAATTGAAAATCAAAGTGAAAAATACCAAAAAAAATAATGTTTACAAAAATTCTGAGTTCTTGGTAGACAATCATCAACTTCCCCTACTGTCCCTTCTGAAAGCACAGAAGGGCAAGATGTGCCTACTCTCACAAATGGGTGCCTTTGAAAACAACCTCATATGCCATAATAAGAAAAATCATTGAATGTATTTTGTTTTAAAGTTTCACTGAACGTATGACTGGCCAGGCTGAATGATCTATGATACCCTGACAGATGGAGTCAGACAGAGACCTTCAGGAGAAAGGGGAAGCAGGAAGGAACTGAACAGAAACATTTTAGTCAGCTCTGTCAAAATGTTGGCATTTCTACTAAGAAAGAATTTCAGTATCCGATTCCGCCTGTTATTCTGTATCATTCTATCAAAAGACCATGTTTTTCTGACTAAATTACTATTAGCATTCTAAACAACTTTTATATTTTGCAAAGCTGTCCAAGCAAAAGTGACACTGACACTAAAAGCCCATTTTCATTTTGAGCACAAAATAATTGTTTGACTTGCAAAGCAGAACCTCATAAATCATTCCACTGGTAATATTCTTTTCCCCTGTAACTGTTATTTCTTCACAACAACTTAGCTTCTGTTCCATTTAACACCAATAATTCTAAAATGCAGGCACTCCTGAAACTCACGCATACCGTAACACCTTGCACGGAAAGATTTCTTCAGCCTACAAACCACATTTAACACCTGTAAAATAAATAACATTTATACTACAGAACTGTACCGGTAGTGGAAAGATTTGTTATTGAAGTCCCTTAGGGACAAACATACCTCAGAATTGTTGAGATGACACCTGTGTGTCCCCGAGAACCACCCCTCACTCGAACACTGGTCAATGTCCACCTTCTGCAAATTGATGTCAACCTTGACAACACCTCTGA
Organism: Empidonax traillii; assembly: GCF_003031625.1. NCBI lineage: Eukaryota > Metazoa > Chordata > Aves > Passeriformes > Tyrannidae > Empidonax > Empidonax traillii. The sequence goes on from NW_020956121.1 coordinate 106,145, forward strand.
AAAGAGAGAGAAACAGTGGTGAACATAACTCCAGATATAGGTTAAACTTCTTTATGATGCTGTAGCCTGAAAAGCAGAACTACATCTTTCCTTTAAATATGGAATTTGATAAAGCGTCTAAAAACAGTTTTGTGCTCCCCAAGCCACGATCACACAAACACATTCTTATTTTAGACTTTACTGAGATGTATTATATGGCAAGAGCTCAGTATATCCAATGTATTATGCGTAAGGTAGAAGTAAAGAACAAGTTATATACTCAAACAACGCCCTTCACATTTTACAAGGCAGTAAAGACACAAAATTTATACAATGAAAGACATGCACTACTTTTTCTGAGGCAGCAATCTCACCAGCCAACTCTGAATACAAGGTACCAGGAACCACATCTCACCCCCTGCCCAGAGATAACTACCCTCTCCCCTTTGCTCTAGGGAACCCTACTTGCTAAAACAATTGGCAAAAGCTTTTTTCTTTATTCTCCCTGGAGATACTCCAATGTCTGGTGACATTCAGGCCTCCTCTCTGCGGCTCCATCACCTTTTCAAGACTTGAGGTGATGCTGATCAGCCAGTAGCGCTTGAAGCCATCGAGTACCTTGGCCTTTTCAACATCCAGCGTCACAGAGTACACTTCTCCATTCAACAGCAAAGACCTTGGAAAAGACCTTTAAGATCACTGAGTCCAACCATTAACCTAATACTGCCAAAGCCATGACTGACCCATGTCCCCTAAGTGCCATATCTAGAGAAGTTTTAAATATTCTCAGTGAGGGTCACTCCACAACTTCCCTGGTCCAGCTGGCCACACTATTGCTGATACAAGATGTTCATGGTCCCAGTCATATTCAGACTGTCTCCATATTCCTCTCAGGTTACCTGACCCTGTTTCCACCTCTTGGGCACTTTCATTTTATACTTCAGTTTTGTCAGAATCTCCCTGTTAAGTCATGCAGGTCTGAAAATCATCTCATTTCAAAATATTTTCACAATACTTCTTCTAGAAATAACAAAAAAGTCTTCTGTTTCAAGTTAAACGCCTTTTGTTTCTCTTGTGTTTAAACTTTTCTTACGAGAATGTTTGTCTTTCACAAAATACAATCTTCATCAACTCAATACAAACTTTTCTACCTACACACTTCATCTGCACAACCTGAACCTCTAATATGGTTAAGTTGTTCTGGTTTTCCCTTTTCTCAGAGCTTTGCAAATTTCCGGGGTGAAAATCTACAGCAAGGAGAAACGGTACAGCCCAAGAGCAAAATCATGAAAGCAATCTCTAACAGTTACAATCTATCATAGGCTATCAATTTTTTCCCCCCCCCGTGGTGCACATTATTCTTTTTCTTTGAGCATACATGTGGCATTTACAGAAAGCATCATGGTGGTACAAGACTTCTACTGCATTCACTTGGGATGCTTTGCCATTTTATAACACCACCTCAGACCTGTACCCCACGGTTATTACACACAGAGTACACCAATACGATGTATTTTTGAAATTCATCTCTGATTAATACAGTAGCTGGCACAGCCTGTTTAGCCACCCACATTTTCAGTTATTTTTGACTCAGCATTCGGAAAATGGAACATATGGAAGAATACATCCTCCTAGAATGTATATGGACCAACTCCCTGTGTTACATTTATTGAACTAATTGGGAATAATGGCAGTGTTGCTATCTCAATAGAAGCGATTCAGACAAATATCAAGGGTATAAGCGTAGACTCAGCTTGTCAGCATAACACATTCATTCACACTGACAATGCTGCCTGCCTGAACCAAAGCCCCAACCATAAGTTAATAACAATAGTACTGGTAATTATGGACCATCTGGCAGGTAAGTATATTTTGTTAATCTTCTTATAACAATACATTTTTTTTCCTGCCACAATTTTCAGTCCTTAAAAAAAAAAAATATATATATATATAAGGATTGCGTGTTCATGTTTAACATGTAGTTAAGAAAGAATTAGTTGAATTGTACATAACAGATGATCATTGAAGAATTATGTCATCAAGGATTTTTTGTCAGGTCAGAGGTTTAAGAGGCTTTAATGTCTGTCTTTATTTCCAGTAGCACTGTTTGTTGGCATGCTGTTTGCCTTGAAATGTGTGCCAGAAATTGATTTAAGCTTATATTCCCAACCTATCTTGATAGTTTCAGTAGTTATAATATTTCATTGTAACAACATGTTGTAAAACCTCTATCTACAGAATAATTTTTTTTGCCTCTACTGTTACATCATAAAAAGAGTAAAAAAAGAGCAGAAGGAGCATGTTCTCTTTCTCCCAGTCAGCTTGAGCCAGGACTGCACAGAATAATAGCCTGCCAACATTTAAATGGTGATAAATAATATCTTTGTCCTCTAGATCTTCAAAAGCTTTTTTGGCACAGAGGCCATCACAGCTCAGCTAAAAAAGCAAAGTTTGTCTTTTAAGTTTGTACACTTATTTTTGTACGTTTAAGCACTGCAAGCAATCGTAATTAAGGTATAAGGCATGGTTATCACACACTGAGGCAGATATCATCCCCCAAATCTAAGCAGCTGCTTAAGACTCTTGCTGCCATGTTCATTCAGTCCAACATGATGTCCTCCATAAGTCTTCCTTACCACAAAACAAGGAGATAAGAAAAACAAGTTCTCTACAGTCATCCCAAATCTGCAAATGCCCACACCTCTAAACAAATGTCCACTGTATTTAGGATAGCCAAGGTTTTCAGGACAGATGCCTTTTCTGACCACTCATTTTGGAGGCTAACACTTTCAAGAATATTAATTTTCAAATAGTGCATGCTGACACCTGAGGCTCCTCCATCAACTGAGTATCCAAAAACAATGCTGGTGTCAAATTCCCAAATTACTGTCAGCTATAAGTCTTACAGACAATCAGCAGTTTCTGCAGGTTCAAGTTGCTTTCAAAAGTTCATATTTATGATTCTGCATCACTTAGACATTGTTAAAATTGTTACCTCTGCATATCCAGCCACATTCACAAAAGGCTACTGGGATATTACATACAACTCAATTTTGACCTGGTCATAGTTACCTCTAATTCCAGACTAATAAGACAGAAAAAGACTTTCCTAATTCCTCAGCCATAGCATGACTGCTGCTTTTCAGCACAGATTTTCATAGGAGAACCAGCTTTCACTAAAAATAAACCTAAGTGAAGAATAATGCATGGCAGTGTGGGCACATGAATTAGGATTCACCTGCAAAGGAAATCCCTCTAGGCCATTTGGAACAGTACTACAAGGGCAGAATACCTAAAGATGAATCCTCTGTTGTCTGAAGACTTATTTCCATCTGCCTTCATATTTATGGCATAAATATGCCATAGGGAGGAAAAATGCAGAGCTGCCTCTCTGGGGATTTCCCTCCAGTTTAGTTAGAGAGCTTCCTAGATATTCGAGGGGCAGTAATTTATCTTTTTCCTTGAGGATGCTTAAGTTGCTGCTAGCATCTTAACTCTGTCACAAAGCATCACCTTATATAGGAATGCCAGGTGTCAGTGATGGTGGGGTGGGGTACCACTTCCATTAGATTCTTCCTATGAAAAAAGGTCTTGGAGCCAAAATCAAGTTACTTACTAAGAAACCAGCACTTTTTTTTTTTTTAATGTTCCCATTACTATCCATGGGGAGAAAGAAAGGTTTAAGGAACAGTAGAGAACATGATAGAAGAATAAAGGTTAGGAACACAAAAATCTTTTGAAATAGAGGGATCCTACACAGGAAGGATGGTCTCAGCATAACTATACCAAGTCCTCTGAGCCTGAAGATTTATTCAAAGGTAATAAGGCCATTCTAAAACTTAAAAGTAAGTGGAAGTCAACATTAAAAAAAAAAAAAAAAAAAAAAAAAAAAAAAAAAAAAAAAAAAAAAAAAAAAAAAAAAAAAAAAAAAAAAAAAAAAAAAAAAAAAAAAAAAAAAAAAAAAAAAAAAAAAAAAAAAAAAAAATAGAGAGGCATAAACCTGGGCAAGGAACATAATATAAATTACAAGAACGTAAGACAAACCAAAAGACATCTTTTGGAACCAGCATGTTAAAAGTATAGGCTCTACTAATTAAAAACACTTCGAATACATCAGAAACATGAAAGCTGAAGTTGAACCTCTAAGGTCAACACACAACTAAGATATA